>NC_084800.1:25081818-25384848 GCF_963169125.1 Humulus lupulus | reverse complement strand
CTGGCCCAACATGTACACGCCGCCTCACGCCTGCTACACTCATGGTTGGTTGGCCTTCTCTTTACCCTTACCTGCACTACAGAGCATCTGTGAGTCTAAGCCCAGCAAGAAAACCCACAAACAGATAACATATGCAACACATACAGCCTAGCCGTCCCAGGCGTTTACCAAGCCCTGGGTTTGCGGACCCCGCCGTGAGGATATCCCAGGTATCCTTTTAGGGACTCGCTCTGGCAACTCGCACTCCACGTGCTCAACGCTGCTCCCGGCCTCTTGCCGTACTCGGCCTTGCACTCAACGTGCCTAACGCCATTCCCGGCCCTTTGCCGTTCCCGGCCCCAGCCGTTCTCGGCCTACACCGTTCCCAGCTCTTGCCGATCATTCACATAATAGCATACATAGCATAACAAGCAAGTACATAATTCTAGCATATTCAGTTAAAGGGCTACGCCCCGCAGTTCTAACATATTGGGTTCGGCCCTGCATACCAATTCTATTTCAACACATTGGGCTCAGCCCTACACACAAGCTCTATGGGAACAAGGGTTTTCTTACCTGAGTTCCGAGCTCTCCAAGCACCGATGTCCCGAGCACAGTCCTCTAATTTGAGCCTCGCTGAAACCCTAGTCACAACACATTGACAATATCCATCCATCAAGTTCTAATTCATTAAATAACTTTAAGCCATAACCCTAACCTCCGGGACCTTGAGTTCTATCAATCCGGGTGATAAAATCCATCCCGAGCCTTAACCATTGAGTTCCCAAGCCTAAACACCCTTAAAAGCACAAACTGGCTCTAAGAGCCGCGGCCCTACCCTCAAGCGCTGCGACTAGCCTCAAAACAGAGGCTAGCACACCCCTACAACACACACGGGCCGCGTCGCGCCGCGCATGAACTCTTCGGCCACACTCGGCCGCGGCGCGCCCATCCTAGGGCCGCGGCCCTCACCTCCAAACCCAAAATTTTCACCTTCTTCCCTGCATTTTCCTCAAGCTAACTCACCCAAAGCTCATCCATCAAACCCAGATAATTAACACATATACTCTAGCTCAATATCAACATTAAAACCCATCAAAATTTGCTCCAAAAACCCAAACACAAATCAAGCTTAACTAACATGCATACTCTAACAAACCAGCAACAATTCTCAACATAATCCCCATAATTAGAGCTTACCTTAGATGAATTCAATCTTTGATGTTGATCCTCAATCCTCAAGCTTTAAGCTCCTAAGTTTTCTCAGCCCAATTCCTTGCTTATGCTAGCTTACACCAGAATTCCTTGAGTTGTTTCTTAGAGAATGAAAGAGAAAGAGATGAAAATTGTCTTCAGCTGGGGAAGAAAGCTAATGTCGGTTTCTCAAAGTTTCTAAGTTATTCATCCTTTTTGTTTTACTTAACTTAAGTCTAAAGGGTTACCTCAAAGCTCGGGGTACCAACACGTCCCCCATGGCAAAATGGTAAATATCCCCAATATTCTCGCCTAGACATTCTATCCTCAAATATATCTCCAAATATTTATTTTCATGTCCCGATAACCCCACAACACACCTAGTTCCCAAATCGCCCCTCGACTCGCCCCGAGTCCGAATCTCAACCCTGTTGTGACTTTCTGACTAACCACTCCCCAGGACTGTCTCAGATCGTGCTGCACAGACATATCACATATATATCACATTTATCACTCTTATCACATTTATACCCCTAATATCCAGACGGGGTCCACATGCACATTCAACTAAACTAAACATGCATCATTATCATAAATTCACATAAATCCACATATAAGCATATTAAATCATTTATTGCCCTCCAGGCACACTAATCAAGGCCCTAAGCCTGATTAGCAAATTCAGGTTATTACACTTCCAGCAACCAAACCTAACTAATTAACAACTCAAAACTCATCAACACATCCTAAATTCACTGTCCCAACTCACATACATGCAAAACACCATAGCTTTCAATAATTCAGCAGAACTAACATGAGGAATTCAAATTAAAACCCTTAACTCAACTGTATGATTCAAGCTTTAATCTTCTCCCAACCAATCTCTAGTTTCAGGCCTCACTTCTAAGCTAATTTCCTTCAAATTGATTCAAGCCACCCAAAGCTCCAAGAGATAAAGAGAAAACGAAGGAGAGAGAATGAGAGCTGCTGAGAATTCTCTTTTGATTTCCCAAACCTTCTGATAAGTTCCCAGCCCCCAAGTCCTATATTGGATAAAAATGACCAAATTGCCCCTTGCCCTTAGCCTATTCTTCATGTGCTCTCAAGGGCAATTTTGTCCTTTGACTCAAACCCAAATATTCACAATTTACGTCCTATAATTCCCGTTACTTCCAATATTCTCACATGATTACCAAATAATTTCCCATTACCTACTAATTCCCGGTAATGTACTAAATTACTAAAATGCCCCCAAGCTCACCCCGAGCCGGGTATAAAACCCTGTTGTGACTTTTCCGCTAACTAGCTCATCAGGTTCGCCTCACATTGAGTAACCCAAATATATCCACATAATAATATGGGCTCAATCACACAAACACATATTTAATATTTCTACACATGCAAGCATAATTATATTATAATATAATTCACATAATAACACAGTTATTGCTTCCCGACCCCCTAATCCAGGCACTAAGCCACATTAGGAAATTTGGGGTGTTACACGAGCAAAGGCGAAGGGGTGAAGAACTAAGGGATGTACTCAATAATTGAAGGGAAAGGCGTGATGAGTACTTCCCCCAGCTCTGGTCGCTCCAGCAATACCAGATGTTGTACAGGCCCAAATAGATGCCTTAAATCAGGCAGTGCAGCAACTAGTTGGGAACAGGGCGTCCCATATAGAATTTGATCAGAGGAAGGGCACCCCATTCATTCATAGAATTGTTGTGGCAGAAACTCTAAGCAAATTTAAGATGTCAATTTTACCCAACTTTACAGGAGGAGAATATCTTATATCTCACGTTAATAAGTTTGAGATATAGATAGACATCCAAAAAGTGTCAGATGATGCCCGATGCAGGATTTTTCCTGCCACGTTATCTGAATCTGCTCAGGAGTGGTATTTCAAGTTCCCTCTGACCAACATAGTTTCCTGGGAGATGTTCCTAAAGGAGTTTTACGGGCAGTTTTTTGCTGGTCGAATACACCCAACAAAGGCCAATCAGCTGGTCAAGATTCGACAAAAGGATAGAGAAACCCTAAAAGGGTATATTCAACGATCCATGCGAGCCACTACTCAAGCCAAAACTGTCAGAGATGAGAGAAAGATGATGGCACTCACGACTGATTATGACGCCATTCTCCCCTCTGGAATAGTTTGCAAAAGAATGGAGTTAAGAGCACTCGGGAATTCCTGGATTGAGCAGACAAGTATACCAAGCTCGAGGAGGCTATCACTAATGAAGGGAAGTCTCATGTGGACGATCAGGGCAAGAAGGAAGACCCTACCAAAGTCGCCAATGGGTCTGGTAAACCCAACGACAACGACAAGAGTAATGAAAAAAACAGGGGCAAAATGGTGAACAACGAGCCGACAACATATGATAGCAAGCGCCCTAAACAAAATCGATACGAGCCAAGGTTCAAAAATTACACTGACCTAGTCGATATCCAAGCTAAAGTATATCAAGCCAGTCACACTACCGTTCCCTTTAGGAGACCAACCCTAATTATAAAAGACATATCCAAAAGGGATACGTCCAAGTTTTTTCATTTTCACAACGACTATGGCCATGACACCAACGAGTGTAACCAGCTCAAGAATGAGATTGAGTTACTTATTCGACAAGGACATCTGAGGAGGTATGTACGAGCAGGTGGAGGTTCTTAGCAGGAGGCTCATGGAGGCAACGAGCAGGCGCCCATACGCTAACGCTCGCCTCCTTTACAGCCAGCTTCAGTCGCTGGTACATTATTGACCATCTGCGGAGGACCACACATAGCAGGTGATAGTGGTAAGGCAAGGGGGAGATATGTCAGAACCCTACGTCATGATCAGGATATCGAAATGTTGAATGTCAAGGAGAGAACTCCTAAAAAAGCTCGAATATAGGAAGAATTGATAACTTTCTCCGAGCTGGACGCTCAGCATGTTCAATTTTCTCACTCAGATCCTCTGGTCGTAGATGTTCAGATCGCCAACATGATGGTAAAACGTGTGCTGGTAGATACGGGAAGCTCGGTCAATATTTTGTATAAATCTTCACTGGAAAGAATGAAATTATCAGTGCAAGATTTAGAGCCATGCAACCAAACCATTTATGGTTTTTCTGGAAAAGGGCTCGCATCAACAGGGACGATCAGACTCCCAGTCACAGCAAAAACTGCACCTGCGAACAGGACATTACTCGCTACTTTCATAGTAGTTGAATGTCCTTTTGCATATAATGTCGTGATTGGAAGACCTATACTCGTCGATCTGCAAGCTGTAATCGGTTTGACATTTAGCCATGAAATTTCTGACTGATGCAAAAGTTGGGAGCGTGTTGGGAAACCAACGAGAAGCCAGAGAATGTTACAATTCCTCGATCACAAAAGAAAAAAGAGACAGATCGGGGGATAGAGGAGAAAAAAGGTTTCTGGTAGTAAATGAAACACATGCCCAATCAGGTGAACAACTGTTATATTATTTTACATAATATAATGTTAGATTAAATAATGTGACATAGTGATTTGTCACACCTTGTAACATATTATTGAGAGTCACAAAATTGGACACATGTATGTGCCTAAATATGACATATTTTGGAGTTACAAAAACAGTTACAAATTTGTAACTCCCAAATATTACCCAATAATGTGTAGATTTGATATTACACATTTTGATTTGAATTTCTTAAAGCCATAAGAGATATGCCTGTTAGAGATGTGATTTTAACTCCCATAATGTGTATGGAAGTTACAAAATCAAGTGGGAATGAATTTGGAACATTTTGGCAAATTTGAAAAATTGGTTGCTGAAAAAACATCTTGGGCCGCGACCAGTGTTTTTCAGGCTGCGGCCTAAGAGGCATAAAAACATCGTGGGTCGCGGCCAGTGTTTTTCAGGCCGCGACCAGAGTGGCCGACAACATTTTCCAAACATCGATTTTATCCAATTTTGAACGTTTCCAACAGCCAAGTAACTCTCAAATCTCTATTTTAATTTCATAAACACTCACTTAATCATTGGTAACAGCCATAGCGGTTGGTGGAATTTGAAATTCAAAGGGTGTCTCAAAACTCTACAAATAGGAGCCTAATGCTCACTTGTAAGACACACCATTTTCCATCCACAAAGCTCTTGGTTGGAAAATACACCATAAAGGCTTGGTAATTCCAGAGAGCTATTTTCTAGAGAAATCCATTAGTGCTTAGAGAATAGGGGAAATAAGTTTATGGACAAAGGTTTTGAACCTTGTTCAAGTTGGTGACCCCCACTACTCTACACTTTGGTTGTGTGAGAGTTTGTTCTTTTTATTGATTTTATTTTCATTCTTTTGATCTTGTTGATCTTATTTACTAGTATTATTATTGTTTTGAGTTTGTAATCTTCTTATACTACCTCTTTATATTTACTTGTATTTTGAGCAATTGAGTTGTAATGTTTATTTAATCAATTACCTTGTCTATTGTATTTTTTGCATAAAGTTGTATTTTGGTTTTTCCATGTTTCCATTGAGTATGAATATATATTCTCTAACAACAAGCCACCAAATAGGGTGTTGCCCAAAGTGAGGATAGGGACTTAGATCCTCGCTTTGGGGATTTCGAAGAAAAAGTTGGACCCGTAGAGGACCTCAAGGAGGTCCAGTTAGAAGAGATAGATCCGACCAGGGTTGTGAAAGTTGGTAAGAACTTAGAGACAACAACGAAAAACAAGCTAGTAGAGTTTTTGAAGAAACACTAGGAAGTCTTTGCTTGGTCGCATAAAGAGGTTGGGATAGACCCAACGGTGATCAGCCATGTCTTGAATTTAGACAAAAACTATCCACCTGTACAACAAAAAAGAAGACTGCTCGACAAAGATAGATCTAAAGCTCTAAAAGAAGAAGTCGAGAAGCTGAAGGAAAAGGGATTCATTAGGGTAGCATTTTATCCATCTTGGGTCTCTAATCCCATACTAGTTCCCAAGCCAAATGGTAGGTGGAGGACGTGCGTGGATTTTACAGACCTTAATAAAGCCTGGTCGAAGGATTGTTTCCCACTTCCAAGAATCAACCAGCTAGTCGATGCTACATCAGGACATGAAATTTTATCATTCATGGATCCATACTCCGGTTATAATCAAATTAGTATGCATCCACCTGATGAAGATCACACTAGCTTTCGAATAGATACGAGACTTTACTGGTATAAAGTAATGCCCTTCGGTTTAAAAAATGTTGGTGCGACTTACCAGCGACTAGTCAACCATATGTTCAAAGAGCTGATCGGCAATAACATGGAAGTCTATGTCGATGATATGCTGGTCAAGTAAAAAAAAAAATAGAAGAACACATCAAGGACCTACAAGAACGCTTCAACATCTTGAACAAATATTGGATGAAGCTGAACCCTCTTAAGGGTTCCTTTGGTGTTGGATAAGGTAAATTTTTGGGATTCATAGTAAACTTACGAGGAATCGAAGCTAATCTCGAAAAAATTCAGGCACTGATCGAGATGCAGTCTCCTACCAAAATTAAAGATGTTCATGTTAGGAACGAGTTTCCTAATACACAACGGAATGGTGGTGGGGTTGGCCTAGTGTACAACAAAATTTTTGTAACATATTTAAACTACCTTTAAATATGCGAATCCATTAATATACATACATTAATCATAAGCAAGATAATAATAGAAATCATACCTCTTGAAGCCTATCAAGTGTCATTGCTATCTTTTCGTATTTAGAACGATCTTCCTATCCAAGCCTGTAACGACCCGAATTTGCTAATCGGGCTTAGGGCCCTAATTAGTGTGCCTGGAGGGCAATAAGTGATTTAATATGCTTATATGTGGATTTATGTGAACATATGATTATGATGCATGTTTAATTGAGTTAAATGTGCATGTGGGCCCCGTCTGGATATTAGGGGCATAAGTGTGATAAATGTGATAAATGCTATATATATGTGATATATTTGTGTAGCACAGATCGAGACAGTCCTGGTGAGCGATTAGTCAGAAAGTCACAACAGGGTTGAGATTCGGACTCGGGGCGAGTCGAGGGGTAATTTGGGTACTAGGTGTGTTATGGGATTATCGGGACATGGAAATAAATATTTGGAGATATATTTGAGGATAGAATGTCTAGGAGGGAATATTGGGGAAATTTACCATTTTTCCCTCGGGGACGTTTTGGTACCCCGAGCCTTGAGGTAACCCTTTAGACTTAAGTCAAGTAAAACAAAGTAGAGGAATAGTTTAGAAACTTTGGAACTGACTCATACTTTCTCTCAACTGAAGATAGTTCTTGCTTTTCTCTCTCTTTCACTTTCTAAGGAAAACTCAAGGGAAATCTAAGGGAAATCAACTTGAAGCTAAAGGTTTTCAGCTGGGGAAACTTAAGGGAACTTGAAGCTTGAGGATTGAGGCATAGGGGGAACTGGTTCAGAAGCTTAATTCAGTAAGAGGTAAGTTCTAATTATTAAGATTTGGTCTTGAATTTCTGTTGGTTTTGAGGATTGCATGTTGGTCAAGCTTGGTATACTTTTGGGTGCCTTAGCTGAGTTTTGGAGTAGGATTCAATGGGGGTTTTAGTGTTGTTATTGAGTTGGAATGATGGTGTTAATTATTTAGGATTGTTAGTTTGGTTTTGGTGAGGATTGGTTTGAAGAAAAGGTAGAAAACTGATGAGGAATTCTGGGTTTGGAGGTGAGAGTCGCGACCCGTGTGCGCGCACGGCCATGGGTGGTCGAGAGGTTCATGCGCGCCGCGGCCCGTGTGGGGGTCAGTGTGGTACTAGCCTCTGTTTCGAGGCTAGCCGTGGCTCTTATGGGTGGGGCTGCGACCCTTAGTGCTAGTTTGGGTTTTTAAGGGTATTTAGGCTTGGGAATTCAATGGGTAAGGCTCGAGATGGATTTTATCACCCGGATTGATAGAATTCAAGGTCCCGGAGGTTAGGGTTATGGCTCGCAGCTATTTACTGGATTAGAATTTGATGGTTGGACATTGTTAATATGTTCTGACTAGGGTTTCGGTGAGGCTCACGTTAGAGGACTGTGCTCGGGGCGTCAGTGCTCAGAAAGCTCGGAACTCAGGTAAGAAAACCCTTGTTCCCATAGTGCTTGTGTGCAGGGCTGAGCCCAATGCATTTGAATAGAATTGATATGCAGGGCCGAGCCCAATATGCTAGAACTGCGGGGCGTAGCCCTTTAACTGAATATGCTAGAATTCTATATTTGCTTGTTATGCTATGTATATTATGATGTGAAGGGACGGCTAGAGTCGGGAATAGTGTAGACCGAGAACGGCAAGGGGCCGGGAGCAGTGTAGAGCACATGGAGTGCAAGTTTCCAGGGCGAGTCCCTAGAAGGATACCCGGGATATCCTCACGGCGTGGTCCGCGAACCCAGGGCTTGGTAAACGCCTGGGACGGCTAGGTCGTATGTGTTTAGCCATTGTTGGCCTGTTTATATGCTTGACTTATGTGTTGCATATGTTATCTGTTTGTGGGTTTTCTTGCTGGGCTTCGGCTCACAGATGCTCTGTGGTGCAGGTAAGGGTAAAGAGAAGATCAACCAACCGTGAGTACAGCAGGCGTGAGGCGGCGTATACATGTTTGGCCAGCCTGGCTGCCACAGCCTGGGAATTTTGGGAGATGTTTGTAAATGAATTTAGATTTTTTCGTTTAGTCGACTTAGTACAGTTTTTATGTTGTAAATATTTCTAAACTGTATTTTGGGATCCCAAGTGTAAAACTTTTATAACTTTCTATGGAGATTACTATTTCTCAAGTCTTTCCTTTGTTTACGGCTTAATTACACTGTTTGACTTAAAACCTCGCTTAGCGAGTTAAAAGCACGTTTTAAACTCACTTAGTGACGGCTCTAAGGCAGTAGGGAGTTACAAAGCTGCTCCCACGTACTCACACCAAGATCTTCCAAAGTGTTTTCTACACCTCAAGAAATGTGTGGGCACTTAGAGAACGAAGGATAGTTTATTTGTGATTCTAATTGATGTACTCAACACATGAGATCAAGATAATAGGTCTGAGAATTGGTTCTTTATTTTTCAGGGAGAGAAACTTATCGTTCTATTTTTCACAGAGCGAATAGATTGAGTTATCACCCACTCCTCTGAATATTTTTCTGATTAGTCATACTTAAAAGAAAATATTCAAATTTAAAAAATAAATCTGTAAACAACTTACAATTTACTTTTTAATTAATTAATTATTCTATTAATGAAAAAAATCCAAAAACCAAAATTTGAATTATCCATTAATTAATTAATTAAATAAATAAAAATGAAAATCCTATCCCTGAAAATTGTCCGCCTCCCTAATTTTAGGGATGTTGGTTTTTCAATTTTTATTTAATTATTTATTCAAACTGTTTTGTCAGATAAGATCGAACAACCCGATAACTAATTCAAATTTGAATTCAAATTTAAATTAATTATCTTTTTAATTAATTATCAAAGATAATTAATTATTTGAATAAATATTAATCTTTTAAATTCAAATCTAATTTGAACTTACCAGATAATTATCTCTCACTCAAATAAAGATATTTAATTAATTCTACCAATTAATTAAATCCAATATTTTTTAAAATAAATATTTAATTTTATTATAATTTCAAAAATTATAATTAATTAATTATTTAATTAAAATTCGAAATTATTTAATAGAATTTTGAAAATTATACAATAATTAAATATTAATTAATTTTGTTAACTACAACTAATTTGTAATTAATTAATTAATCACTATTATCATATAATTGCATATTTGGCATGAAGAACAATTTCTTCTTAAATATGTCTTTAAACTATTTTTCCATTTATATCAACTCTTACCTTGAACAGTGTTGATAGAGCCACTATGGGGACCTATGGACCTGTAATTCCAAGCTCTAATAAATTTGAGATTATTAATTAAACTCTTTAATTAAATAATCTTAATTTATTAATCTCATGATTATTCCACTATAAATATGAGACTGCACTCTTGTAATTATAGACATTTCATTTACTGAGTACTTTATAATCATAAAGCGTCCATTGATATAATCATTGCATACAACTTGACCCTCTAATAATGGTTCATAATTAATCGGGAATAAAATTACCGTTTTACCCTTTTAATTATCTCTTGTTTCCTTAAGTACCATTGACTTTACTAGTGAAGGTTAATTCATAACTAAATTATGAATTTGAGCTCAATAACCTTTTAGTCCCAAAAGTCAACCCTTAAGAGAACCATCATTCAATCTTTTGCGAGAAGGCATAGATTCCATATCTGTACACTATGTCCCCAGCCATCTACATTAATGAGTTCCCAAAACAAAAGTTTTCAGCCTGATCATTCTGACAGACCCTAACAAGTGAATCAAAGAACTCATATAACATAAACAGGAGTTCATAGTAACTTCAGGATTAAGATCTATTTGTATATGTGATCATCAGTTGATATATTTAATTAATACTTTGAAACGGTATTTAACTAAGTATCCAGTTCTATATATTCTCTAATATATAAAGCACATCCACTAAAGTGTCCTACCACACTAGTGATCCGGATCTAGATCACATGTATACATAATACTAGTGGACCATACTTGCAGTAATTAATCTAAAGATTCCATAACTTTATTTTACTGCGAACTATTCAAGTTCATTTATCTCAAACACAATCCTCCCATACCAATACGTGTTTGAGATCACATATACGAACCTAGGAATTTTCCTGATATTTACATAATATTATCACAGAATAATATAGTCCATAAAATATATGCATACAAAATTCAATTTATTTATTTATTTCATTAAAACAATGTCTACTACATATGCTTTTAGGGCACATTTCCAACTGTTCAAAGCCTAACCGGAAGAATTGCGGCCCTAAGTAGATTCATATCTAAATCGACGGACAAGTGTGTTCCATTTTTTAATCTACTCAGAGGCAAAAAAAAGTTTGAATGGACAGAAGAGTGCTAACAGGCATTTCAAGCGCTAAAATCCCACATGTTGCAACCACCAATTTTGTCCAAATCGATCGAAGGAGAAATTTTGTTCATCTACTTAGCAATTACAGAGTACGCTGCTAGTGTTGTTTTAATCAGAGAGGAAGACAACATTCAAAAAAGTAGTATACTATGTAAGCAAGAGGCTAGTGGGAGCAGAACTACGATATCCGCCCATAGAGAAATTAGCTTATTGCTTGATTCTGGCCTCTAGGAAGCTGCAACCCTACTTTCAGGCTCACCCCATCATAGTACTCACTGACCAGTCACTACGGCAAGTATTACAAAAACCAGAAGCCGCTGGTCAATTGTTAAAATGGGCAATCGAATTAGGGCAGTTCAAAATTTCTTATTCGCCAAGAGCAGCTATAAAAGGACAAGCCCTAGCGGATTTCATTGCAGAATTCACTGAACTCCCTGTTAGCGAACCGATGGTCAAAATCAATCCCTTACTTGGAAACTATTCATAGACTGATCTTCCAACAGGCACAACGCAGGGGCAGGGTTGATTTTAATCACACCCGAGGGACATCGGTTTCATTGTGTGATCAGATTCAACTTTGCGGCTTCTAACAATGAAGCCGAGTACGAGACTTTGCTTGCAGGATTAACACTAGCCAAAGATATGAATATAAAGTCACTAGACGTATATAGTGACTCTCAGCTAGTAGTTAATCAAATTATGGGAGAATATCGGGCTAGGGGTCTCAAGATGGTGGCTTATTTGAACAAAGCAAAGGACTTACTGACACAGTTTGAGAAGTATACTCTCCAGCAAGCACCTCGCGATCAGAATTCAAATGTTGATGCCTTAGCCAGGTTAACAAGCGCTAAAGACACTGACGCCTTGAGCATAGTACCAATCGAACATTTGTTGGCACCGAGCATTCAAGTGGAAGAATCCTCGCTAGTGATACAAGCGTCAGACACGTGGATGACGCCCATCATCAAATATCTCGAACAAGGAGTATTACCAGCATAATGGAACAAGGCAATCACGCTTCAAAGACAATCAGCTTGATATATTTTGGTCGATGGAATCTTGTATAAATGAGGTGTAACGACCCAACTATTCTAGACTTTGGACCATTAATGACTACTATACTAATCTTAAGAAAACGTACATATGAAATAACCATAACTTTATTTAAAAACTGTAAAGTAAAGGTTAAATACATAAAAATTCATTTAGGATATGGGATCCCATTGTTTTGAAAACAAAACATAACTTAAATAAGGTGGTTACAAAATTAAGTGCGGAAAAATAATACATAGAAATCATAACTAAAAGACTTAAAAACTTCATCCTCGAATCGAACGCGCAATCCACTGATTCCATCCTGCCTCAATACACATCCTCAAACTGCCAAGAATCTTTCCGCCGCCACAACTATTTCCTACACATATAAACATAAAGGAATGAGCCTAATGCCCAGCAAGGAAAAATACTAACCACATAAACATACACATAAAATCATATCATAACATATGCTAAAAACATATCATAACATATACTATATAAGACTATACTAATAATGGCCATTATGACATGTGATAAACCATCTACGTCCCCTGTCTAATATTTGAGGTAGGTTAGATCACATGCAGTGTATGATAACCCATTTACGTCCCCTGTCTAATATTTGAGGTAGGGTAAATCATAACATAACATATAAAAACATAAACTTATCATAACATATTAAATATAACTTATGATAACATATTAAATATAACATAACATATCATACAAACATACAAGATCTAGCCTATTTTCCTTACCAAAATACCGGGATATGAGAACAGTTTTGGGACTTTGGAACACTCCTAAAAACCATAAATGGAAGGGTGAGTATACTAAAGAGAATGAGATGAAATGAATGAAAGAACTATACCATTAAGAATATACTTACCAAAAACCTTATGTTCAATAACTTAGATTTCCTATCCAAGAATAAAGAATAAAGTTAGGGGCTGAGTAGAAAACTATAAGAACTTGAAAAAAATAATACCAAATGAACTAGAGTTTTGGAATACCTTGAATGCTTTATGACCAATCTAAACCTTGAACCGAAATGTGTTATAAACCTTACTTCCCAAGTGTTTGGTAAGCTTAAAAATGATTAAGCTTATAATCCCCAACCCAAGTGTTTACACTCTCACAATAACCTAGCAACTTGCAGCCTCTGAACTTAGCTTGATGAACGAATGAAAAATGCTTGGTGCTAGGTCCTATTTATAGAGCTCTAGGAATAAAAATCTTCTAATTATAATCCAAATTTAAATTTAAATTTAAAATAGAATCTAAGGAATAAAAATCTTCTCCAAATTTAAATTTAAAATAGAATCCTAAGGAATAAAAATCTTCTAACTTTCTAAATCCCGTAACTCTAAACTAACATACAGTAAAATTAACATATCTGGAGCTGTAGGACTCCAATTTAGAATATCTTTATACCGTTAGAAATCTAATTAAATTATCTACAACTTTTTAGAAATACTATTTTTCGAAATTCATAACATAACTAGGTCAAAAATAGGTCAGAAGTTACAGTACCCTAAAGTTACGAAAAATCTATTTAATTATCTAAATCACAAATAAATAAAATTGTGAGTCTAAATATCTAAATATCTAAATAAATATCATGCTCCTAACAGATTCTGGTGAAGACTAAGTCTTATATTTCCCTTATTAAAATAATGACTCCTTAATAATCATGCATATGACAAGTGTCATAATCCTATTGGCTCTATCTAAACCTTACGATATAATAATCATCATATTAATAACTAGTAATATTAATCAAACCTTATGTTATAATTAATATTTTTAAACTATAGGTTAAACTTATAAAATCCATAACTATTGCTAGGAGTTTCCAACTAAGTCTAGGCTTGAACCAAAATCCACAGTAATGAACATATTATAACTAATACTAGCTATTACTACTACTACTACTACTATTTAACTAGCTAAGTAAATTCTGGGACTCTACACGAGGATACTTAATGCCTATATTACGATGTGTTTCTAAGGAGAAGGATAAGGAATTGATGCAAGAAGTACATAGAGGTTTCTGTGGAGATCACGCTGGGGGCAAAATTTGTCAACAAAGATTCTCCGGCAAGGATATTTTTGGCCTACCATGATCAGGACTCTATGGAATTTGTTAAAAAGTGTGACAAGTGTCAAGGATTTTCCAAGATACCATGAGCACCCCAAATGAGCGCAAACAAATGCAAAGCCCGTGGCTGTTCGCAGTTTGAGGGATTGATATGATCAGATCTTTACCTACAGAAAAAGGTAATGTCAAGTATGCAGTAGTTGCTGTTGACTACTTTACTAAGTGGGCCGAAGCTGAGCCAATCGCAACAATAACGACCAAGAAAGTATTGGATTTCGTCGTTAAAAACATCATATGTCGGTATGGGTTACCAAGAAAAATTGTCTCAGATAATGGCACACAATTTGACAGCAGTCTTTTCATTGATTTCTGCGAAAGGCATGGTATTATAAAGAGTTTTTTGTAAGTTGCTCATCCACAGGCCAATAGACAAGTTGAAGCCAGTAACAAGACTCTAAAGGGCACGCTGAAGAAAAGGCTCGAAGAAGCAAAGGGGGAGTGGCCAGAGTAATTGCCAGAAGTACTCTGGTCGTATAGAACATCTCATCGAACAACAACAGGCCATACACCATTTTCCTTGGCCTATGGGTATGAAGTCATGTTGCCTGTTGAGCTAAATCCACCATCGCATAGAAGGCTAATATACGACCAGAGCACGAATAACTAGTTATTAATGGAGTCTTTGGACTTGGCTAGCAAAGGGCACGATCAGGCTCAACTTCGAGTAGCAGTTTACCAACAAAAGGTCGCTCGATATTTTAACTCTAAAGTACGCGAAAGAAAGTTTGACGTGGGAAATTTGGTACTTAGAAGAGTTTTTCTCAACACTCGCGACCAGAATGCTGGAGTACTTGGCCCAAACTGGGAAGGTCCATATCAAATTAAAAAAATCCTTCAACAAGGCACATATAAACTTACTCGCTTAAATGGAGATCTCATTCCTCGTTATCAATGAACAATTCTTTTTCAAGAGTTGACTTGTATTAATTTTACTTTTTACAAGTTTGTGAATAAGGGCTGGTCAGTTAGATGACTTGTAATGCCCTACTACCTTAGAGCCGTTACTAAGTGAGTTTAAAATGTGCAATTAACTCGCTAAACGAGATTTTTAGAACAAACGTGTGATTAAACAAAAAGTCAAGGCTGTAATCTTTAAAAGTATTCTATTTCATTGAAAATTCCAATAGTCCAACATTTGGGATCCCAAAATAAGGTTTATAAAACATTTACAACTCAAAATAGGTTTACATGTAACCAACTATCAAAAACACAGTTTAATACAACCATTTCTCAAAATGCCCCCAACCCAAGCGGTCGGGCAGGCCAAACATGTACGCGCCGCTCCACGCTCTCCGTACTCATGGCTAGTTGACTTTCTCCTTGCCCTTACCTGCAACACAGAGCACCCGTGAGCCAAAGCCCAGCAAGAAAACTCATACAACACATAACATATGCATATTATTTAGTCAACATATTAGACAATCCACAGATAAAACAGATAGTCCATCAAACTAAGCAAATACGACCATGTCGTCCCAGAAGCGTTACCAAAGCCTGGGATCTCGGTTCTCACCGTAAGGATATCCCATGTATCCATTGGGGTCTCACCCTGGTGGTATGCTCTCTGCGTGCCAAATCTTACTCTCAGCCCCATTGCCGTTCTCGGCCCTTTGCCGTTCGCGGCTCCTTTGCCGTTCAATCAACTATAACCACATATAGTTTAACTCAAACAACATCCAATCATATAACAATTCAATTAAGGCCAGACCCTAACATGTAATACAATCTAGGGCCGTGCCCTGCAACAATACTGTGGCCCATGCCCTACTCTACGGGTATCACAGGTTTCTCACCTGTATCCCGAGCTTTCTGATGTACCAACGTCACGAGCACGGTCCTCTAACCCGAGCCTCTCCAAAATCCTAGTCACAGCACATATAAAACACTCTTTAATACTAACCAATCCAAAACCACCTCTCGGGACTAACCCCGTACTCTCGGGATCCCCAAATTCCTAAAACAATGTATCGGAAACATCCCTCGAGCCCCCGGAACAAATGCCCAAAAATGCAAAATTTCCTTGTCCTGAAAATAGCCTAGCGCCGCGGCGCTACCCGAGAGGGCCAAGGCGCCCAGCAAGTCAGAGAGTCCCCCAGCTCCTGATACAACCTCGCGCCGCGGCGCCAAAGAAAAGGGCCGCGGCGCCCCTTTGCGAACCCAGAAATCTGGGTTTTCCCCTGCATTTTCCCTGAGCCAAAACACTCCCAATTCAATCCCCAATGCATACCTAAACCCCAAAACCAGTTTAAAACCCCAAATAAACCATTTAACAACCTATAAACATCAACAACAAGCTCAATTACACAATTACACCCAAAATCCACACTTGAGTTTTAGATTTCAGAAACTTAAACCATGGCTTCTAAAACTTAGACCAGAGCTTGAAAAGTATAACCCATGCTTCTAAAATCTTAAACCATATCAGATATAAAAATTCAAACATGTTTAAAACTCTTACCTCAATCAAGAATTCAACTTTGAGCTGCTCTTCCCAATCAAGTTCCAAGCTCAAATCACAACCTCCTGCTGAACCTAACCTCAATTCATCCCAAGAATTTACCAAACAAAACACATAACTCAATTCTCAATTCCATGATATTCTTAGCTAAATTCTACAATATATACATAGAATTTCCTTACCTCAATTCACTGAATAATCCTCCAAGTTTCTTAGCTTTAATTCCCTTCTTGATCCCAAGAGATTTGCCCTTAGTTTTTCCCTCTTTCTCCTCTAGGCTCCCAACCAATTTCAGCAAGAACTCAATTTGGCTAAGTGTTGAACATGAATGACCCCTTTTCCCTCAGCTGAAACTTATCTAACCCTTGCCTAATGACCACTTTACCCCTCATAGAAATCCTTTCCTAACTAAACCCCAAGGCCCTTTTTGTCATTTCTCCTTTCTTACAATTCTACCATTTCTCTCACCTAAACTTGTTACCCTTACTAATTACCAATGGTTACTCAGGTTACTCAATCACCAACAACCATTAACCACTAATTCTCAACTCAACTTACAAAATTCCCAAAGTACCCCTAGGCTCCTCATGAGCCGGGTATTTAATCCTGTTGTGACTTTTAAACTAACAGCTTCCTAGGACCATCTCAGCACGTGCATCACAATAAGATCACCACTCACACGTGGTATTAATCATACAATTCAATTATTACATTTATGCCCTCAGCGGGCTAAGATTACCAATTTACCCCTAACATACAAACGGGGCCCGCATGCATATTTATACCACCTAAACATGCATTCTAATCACATATTCATTCAAATTCATATATTAACATGTTAATTCACTTATTTCCCTCCAGGCACACTAATCCAGGTCCTAAACCTTATTAGCAAATTGGGGTGTTACATGACTGGTCGTTTATAAGTGAAAGATCAATTTTTTATCACTCGTACAGACACGATTTTCTCCATTCTATTATGAGAAATAAAAAGAACTTTGCGCCACCAGTTATTCTTGCCAATTATTGTATTTATTACAAGTATTTGCTCATTATGTGTGTTGTTTTGCCATATTATCATTAATTGTTTATAAAGTACTCAAGCAGTAATGTTCGAACAGGACTTGGTCATGGCAAGTGATTGAGAACCTTGAGTGTAATGCACCAAAATTCCTAATAAGGTTTAAGACCTTGATTAGGAGGTCGGGAAGGCCATAATTGATTCATTATGTTATTAAATGATTATATGCATGTTTAGGTGTATTAAATATGCATGTAAACCCATTTTTTATTAATTGGGTGTGTTATACCCAAAAATTGGAGAATGCATCCTAGGAGGCTAAGGAGAATGCATTCTAGGAGAGCTAAGGGGAGTGGTCCTAGGAGACCCCAAGGAGGATGTGGTCCTAAGAGACCCCAAGGATGTGTAGGAGGAAGCCTCCCAAGGTTTCCTAAGTGTTGGCTCGAACGTGTCCAAGGTAAGTAGCTAAGGAGGAGGAGTCTCATGCAAGAGGAAGGAGACTTAGATTTTGATAAGGAGAGCCTATACAATGTTCGATCGGACATGTTTGGGAGATGCTAAAGGAGAATGCCTTGACCTTGTCCAAGGTGAGATGTTATGAAGGAGGTTGCCTCAATGTTGTCCAAGGTGAGGCACCAAGGAGATTGCATCAATGTTGTCCAAGGTGAGGTGCCAAAGAGGTTGCCCCAATGTTGTCCAAGGTGAGGTGCCAAGGAGGTTGCCTCGGACCACCTTGGTCTGAGGAGAAGCCAAGGAGATTGGTTCAAGGAGGAACATGGCATGCTAGAGGAGAGTGCCATGTTAGAGGAGAGAAGTGCATGTCCCACCACCATGCACGTTCAACCCACAAAAACATGTCCTACCACCATGCATGTCCTACCACCATGCATGTTCAACCAGCACTTGCATGGGTAGTGAGTAGGAGGTGAACCAACTAGCTAGAGGAGACTAAGTCAAACACAACTCCAACAACATACGCGGGAATCTCTCATTCTTCCCACAAATGGGGGGTTTGTTATATTTCGAATTTTGAATGTTTAAATGTAATAAATATAATAAAATATCCCTATCATGAAGGGATATTAGTTAAGGATCTCAGGCCTATAAATACAGAGCTTATGGGATGAGAGATGGGTCTTTGGAGCTGTTTCTTTCTAGAGAGAGAAAATTGGGACTGTCTATTCTAGAGAGAGAAAGTGCTGAAATAAGAGAGAATACTTGTATTTTTGCAATCTGTACTGAAGAAACTCAGTTGGCTCAGTCCATCTGATCTTGAGTACGGATCTATAAATCACAACTCTAAGTGGATTAGGCTATTACCGACAATCGGGGCTGAACCACTATAAAAATCTCTTGTGTTATTTAGTTTTCTTGTTTATACTGTCTGTTGTCATTTTTATTTCTCTTGAAGGCTTGTCGTTATTGACGTTCTCACGTCGTTGGCTAAAAACGCAGTCAACAGGGTGATTATCATATTTTGACCATTTCTGGCATATTTGGCATATATGTGATATGTGTATGGTGCTTCAATATTATTTGGTTATGCTAGGGTTACTCAGCACAAGAAGATCCTAGGAGGTAAGCTAGTGGAATAGTCACAACAAGATTTATTATTGACTTGGAGTGAGTAAAAGGGTATTTAGCAATACCGGGTTATTGGGTAATGGGAATAAGAATTTGATGATAAATTGAGAGTTAGTAAGATCACGGGGGAATTCTGGAGGTTTTGACTATTTTGCCATCGTGGATGTTTTCGGGACCCCGAGCGTTAGGATTTTTTTTAGGCTACTTAAGCTTGAAGTAACCTGTTAAGAAATAAAAGAATGTTCAGAACGTTCTCTCTCCTTCAAAGTTCCATTTTTGTCTCCCGATTACATTTTCGAAGAAAATTTGAGTTATAGGACTCGGATTCAAGCGAGGATCGAGGCATAGCGATCATAGGGAAGATTAGAAGCTTATTAGTTGAAGGATTTAGTTGGGAAACAACTCAATCAGAGGTAATTCAAGTTTTAAGTTCTAAGTTTTTAAGCTTGAATTGGATTTTGTGTTTTGATGAGTTTTTGATTTGATTGAGGCTTGGGTTTTGTTGTTTTTGGATCATGGGGATGTTTGGGAACTTTGATTTTGGGATTTGGATATGTTTGGGTAGGTTTTTGGAAGGTTTTTAAAAGAAGAAATGGAGGTTTTCTAGCTGGGTTCGAGGTTGAGCCCCGACTCTGTTCTTGGGTGTCGCGGCTCAAGCTTGAAGAAGCTGGTGGTTTGGGGTTGCTGGGGTATTTAAGCTGCAGCTCCATTGGGTAGAGCTGCGACTTTAATGTTGTCAGCGAAGATTTTTGGGCCTGACTTGAGTGGGGCTACGACTCTAATGTTTTGGGCCGCGACTCAAAAGGGGAAAAATGGCCGAAATGGGTTTTTAGTCATGGGAACTTGAACCTAAGGGTCTGGGATCGATCCTACTACCTATTTGAGTGGGATTCAACGTCCCGGAGGCTTGAGTTGGTTTGGAAGTATTTATTTACTCATTTTGATGATGTTTTAAATTATGGTTGTGACTAGGTTATCACTAGGGGCTTGGAATTAGGATTGTGCTTGTGGATCGTTTATTGGTAACCTGTGCTTGGACCAAAGGTAAGAAAACTGCACCCAATATGTGATGCACGAGAAACATGTGATTAGCGCATGCCATGAATGTTGAATATGAGATTAATCAGAGCTTGAGTCTATGTGTTAATTATGCTAGCAAATGTTAAGTAAGCATGCTGAATGCCCTACATTTGGATATTTGACATATGATATATGCCTGGTAGCATTGCTTACTTGTGCGTGGCACTGATTGACTAGTCAGAATCGGCAATGGTGTCAGAACTGACTGTGAAGCTGTGACTTACTAGTTAAGTTGTACTGAGCACTGGTCGTGTGTTATTGACCTAAGAGTCAGGAGCGGCATAAGCGTCATGAACGTAGAGCCGATAAAAGATTAGATCTAATCGACATCTGCATTGAATGACTCAAATGAGCATTAATGCCGGACCGACCTCAAGTTCGATGAAAATTACAAGCGCTTGTCTAGCCAAAGGCTAGTTACTTATAGCCAGGGTCAGAGAGCCCCAGTGACTGTTAGTCACCTGGCTATGGGTGTTGAGCCCGAAGTGACTTACCCAACAGTCACTCATTTAATTGGAGCCCAGGCCAGAGAGCCCCAGTGACTGTTCGTCATATGGCTATGGGTGATGAGCCCAGGTGACGGTTTCATCACATGGTTGTGGGTGCCGAGCCCCGTAGTGACTTGTTCTTCAGTCACTCATTTGATTAGAGCCATTGCCAGAAAGCCCAGGTGACTGTTTTGTCACATGGTTATGGGTGCTGAGCCCCGTAGTGACTTGCTTGTCAGTCACTCATTATGGTTAGAGCTGTAAATGTGGGCCGCCCGGCCCGGCCCACATTTTTCGTGCCTCCGGTAAATTCGGGCCGGGCCGGGCGCCCGGCCCGGCCCATATTCAATTCGTGCCGTGCTCGTGCCGGCCCATTTTTGAAAGAGTAGGCCCAGCACGGCCCATGGGCCCGGCCCATGTTGTGACGTGCTCGTGCCGTGTCGGGCCCAAGTCGGGCTGGCCCACATTCCTTATTCGGGTCGGCCCACTTTCTATATTCGGGCCCAAATTTGGGCCACTTTTAGGCCTACTTTTTTTTTGCTAAAAAATGCGAGGATGGAGAATTGAACCCTCCACCTCCTCTTTAACCATCAATGGACTTACCACCAAACCAAATACATTTCTTTATTTAAATTATAATTTTAGATATTTTTATATACTTTTTAACAATATTTTACACAAAATTATATCAAAGATAATTATTAGAATTTTAATACCTACTAATAAATGCTAAAAATTTGACTAACAAATCTTAAAATAAATTAATATAATTATAAAAATATAAACATTGAAAAAATAAGACATATATTATCATTTTAATTTATTAATTATTGACAAATAAAAATTTATTATGATTATTAATGTCAAAATATCGGGTTTTTTATCGTGTTGTGCTTTTGGGCTAGTTTGTTCGTGCTTTCGTATCGTGCCTTCGGGCTTGTCGTGTCGTGTCGTGCTAAGCCCGTGTCGTGCTGTGCCTGGCCCAAGCCCATATTTTTTCGTGCCGTGTCTAGCCCAAGCCCATATTTTTTCGTGCCGTGTCGTGCTCGTGCCGGTTTCGTGCCGTGCTCAAAAGTCCGGCCTGTATTTACAGCTCTAATTATGGTTAAACAGAACCTCAAAGTGATATTCACTCATCTGTTCATGGATATAAACTCTATATCCTCATAATGATCATCATTTGCATGGCTGTGGGTGCTGAGCCCCTGGTGACTTGCTTGTCAGTCACTCATTATGGTTAACGAAACTACCAGTGTTAAATCACTCATCTGATTAGGATTGACTTGATAGTCATCCACTCAGGAGGGCAGGATTCCTTGTCCTGGATACCCCATCATTATTTGAACTTATTTGCATGCTTGATTAGAGCTATATTTGCTAGGCATGCCAGATATGATTGATGACATGTTATTAGCGTTCAAGAGCATATTGAGTTTTCTTGCTGGGCTTTGGCTCACGGGTGCTATGTGGTGCAGGTAAAGACAAAAGAAAGCTAGACCATCCATGATTTGGAGAGCTTAGGTGACGATGTGTACATATGCGGCTGCTCGACTGCCATGGTCGAGGGTTGAAAGAGGAACTTGGGTTAAACCCTATTTTGCCGCTTAGATCGACTGGTTGTAAATATTTTCTTGTAATTAACCTTTAAATTATATTTTTGGGATCCCAATGTATACAGTAAATGTTTTAGTGAAACGTTATATCTTAACCAAATTTTTTAATCCTATACCGCTAATCATACTTCGTTACACGATTATGGCCAAATAACTCGAATAGCGAGTCTAACACTCTTCAAATTGCACTCCGTAACGGTCCCTAGAGTTTAGGGCGTTACATTGAGCTCCTAGATCACTTGGGGGGCATATAAGATACTAATCAAGAAAAGTATATCAACAGGCATATGTAAACACACGAGCAAAATAAGGGAAAATATATTACGACACTTAGAATATTTTGCAGAATTTTTAGTTATTTTTGTGAAATATTAGTAAAGTGTTATGCTAAGTTCGGTCATACGAACATATGTTATAATAGCAATCAATATATTATAATATCATAACGAAATGTCTTTACACCGCGAGCAATTGGTGCTCGAATGTAATTAAAATATTAAAAAGGACAAGCTGCCTTAGGCAGCAAAATTGTCTCAACATTACAAACAGATGTTCGTATGTTTTAATTACATAAATAAAAAATAAAAAATTATTGTGCAGCTAGAGGAAGGTCTTGCTGAGACTATTGGTCGACTGTTGTTCCAGCATCTTCTTCAGCACCATCGATACCTGTCACCAGAGAGATTTCAGGAGAGTTTGAGGCATTCAGGGCATTCATTTCCTCTTCTTGGCAAGCAGTGCACTTCGCGAGTTCGACTTGCCCCATTTGCTCGGGATGATAGTCGAAATTTTCCTCCGAGTTATTCTTCCAAAACAGGTAGAAGCAGTTGAAGGTAGCTCTCTGAACCTCTCCAAGTTTTGGGAATTAGTTTCCTCGAGCACCTTGACCCACTCCTCCAGTCCAGTAGCTTCCTTCATACAAGCCACCAGATCTTCTTGAAGTTTCGCTGCTTCCTTGAAGTTGTTCGTCGTAGCTTCCTTGAACTTCTCCTTGGCAGCAATGGTTCTAGCCAGTTCTTCCTGGGTCCTCTTTAGCTCATCGATTAAACTGGCAATTTTGCCTTCGGTCGCCTTGATCTCATCGGCGTGTATGGCCTTGATCTCCTCAGCACGACGCCAGCCATTGCTCATGGTCAGGATACCCTGCGAACAGAGAAAAAATGAAACTTTTAGAGGCAATTAAAGGAAATATTGCTCGACTAAAACACAATGTTGAAAAAAAAACTTACAATAAGGACTTTAGTAATCCCGCGACTATTGACCTGGCTGTGCTTCAATGGGGGAAGGTTGGCAGGGATTATGAGTATGTATGAATGCCATGGGCATGTTTGCAACACTGCAAGTGGTTTATGATTTGCGGTGTGGTAGGATGTATCCCGTGGGAGAAAGCCCTTGATATGCTTATTGTGATTAATGGATCAAGTTATTGACTGCAGATTAAATCAGCAGGTTTATATTCAAGGCAGATTATGAGGCCTGGTGATAGTTATACAGGGGATGGGAGTTACAGCCAGGGTATTAGCTCTTCATCAGCATCTCTGAATGTTCAGCAGACGCTTACAGACTTGCAATTAAGATTGCAGAGGCAGGAGGAAGAGATCAGGTATCTGAAGCAACAACGGAGTCTGTTGGGTAGTACCTCTTCATTTGCTATGCCAGGGGTGGCATCAGTTTCAGCTTAGCCTAGGGTTGAGAACAGATGGGAATTTCTCTGTGGAAGATTCCTGAAGTTTTATCCTCCAATCTTTGAGGGAGGCCTAGATCCATTCAGAGCTGAGCAATGGATGGGCATGATCAGTTCCATTCTTGATAGTATGGGACTGGTGGGTCACGATAGGGTGATCTGTGTTACATGTGTATTGCGGGATGATGCCCGGACATGGTGGGAGGTAGTATCCCCAGACACGAGACACAGCTGTGATGGACTGGAAAGAATTCAGGCAGCTGTTCAATGAGAAGTATTACTGCGACGCAGCTAAGACTGCCAAGATGAATGAGTTTCTAAATCTTGTTCAGGGTAATGCATCAGTGACCGAGTATGTTACTGAATTTGATGGGTTGGCCAAGTTTGCCTTAGACATGGTACCCACAGATATAGCTCGGAAGGAAAGGTTTATTCAGGGGTTGAACTCTGGAATAGCTCAGGGCATTAGAGTTGCCCCAGTGCACGAAGTCTCTACCTATGCTCAGGTGGTAGAGAAGGCTCTTGCTGTTGAGAGTATAGTAGTTGGGCAGCAGAGTGCTGGAGAGCATGGAGCTCAGATAGTGGTACCTCCACTTATGGGAGCAGGTAACAAGGAAGGTCGGAAGACATATCCGATATGCACTCGGTGCAAGAGGCATCACCTTGGGGTATGCCGAGCAAGGGCATGTTTCTCATGCAGGATGTTTGGACATCGTAAGAAGAACTGCCCAATGCAGAAGAAGAATGAGCAGAAGGGGGTAGACAGCTCGATTCCAACTTAAGTGTTTGTTTCAGGGCAATCAGAGTCTGAGACCGAGACTAGCTCCTCGGGGATGACAGGTCAGTTTTCTAGTTCTGAGTTGTGAATTATGCTGTTTGGCTTTGGCGCCACGTTATTCTTTTGTTGGTATGTATATAGAGAAGGTATATTGATGGTATATATAGATCACATGGTTATGTTGTGATGGGAAAACGTGATATGGTATTGGCAATGTAAGAGATAAGTTGAGTTGTGGAAAGGACTCATTGTTGGTTCCATGAGTTAGTTATGACTGACTATGGTTGATCCAGGGTTTGAATTAGTTAAGTAATTAAAGAACAATTTTGGAATGGCAAGGAAAGTATAGCAACTCTTGAGTTTGTAAGCGGAAAGTCTTGTGACAATTGGCACTGTGTATGGATTGATATGTTTATGATACCGAATGTGAGGGCTGGAGTTTGTGCAGGGAAGTGCATGGAACTCTTAGCCAGTGTGGTGGATATCACTTAGGTGGTGCTAGTGAGATCAAGACAGACTGGATTAGTCTGTGGGTTCTGAGTATGGGATACCAGATGGTTTGCCAGGACTTCTTGTTATAACAAGAGATTAGAATGGTGATTGGTTTAGTACCAGAGATGGAATCAGATATAAACACTGTTTCGAGTGGCTCAGTGGGGCTATAGGAATTAAAGGGTTAGTTGCTGAATAAGATGAAATCCTTTAAGGTGGATCTTGGATCTGGTTAAGACCAGTTAGAGATTAGAGTGAGAAAGTTATGTAAAGGATTGAGCTAGTATCAGATTAGAGCACTGCGAGTGTTGGGTATATCTTGAGAATTGGGTTGATACGAAGTGTTTGTGAACCAGATGAATAGTGCATTCAAGGGTAGACTTGAATGGGATTTATGATCGTCTTGGACGATGGTATAGTGGTGTTTTCTCTGTGGAGAATTGCCAAGAGTGAAGAGTGCCTCGGGGACAGGAGTGTCCATGGATAGTAAAGATATTTCAGGTGCCTTGGGGAGAAAGTGCTGGGTCTTTATAGACCAGGATCAGTATGAGGATTGTTATGACATCCTAGTGGTAGAGGAAAGTGATTGCCTATGCAACATGTTGATTAAAGAATCTGTCCAGGACTGGGTAGAGATTCTGGCGGGCCAAGTGGTCAGTTTATTGTTTGAGATTATTATCTCAAGAAAGATAAAAGGAAAGATGGTTAAGTGAGCCACAGATGGGCAAGGTCGAATGGAAAGCTTTAGCTGGACTAGCTAAAGGTTGTATAGTGACAGACATGAATTTATGGTGATATAGAGATTGGACTTGGGATCCGAAGGACGTCGAGAGTAACTGAGAGATTCTGGATGAATCTCATGCTGTTCTTTTATTTGTTTCATTCAAGCATCGTGAAAGGGTAACATAATATGGGAATTTTATAGTGATAGCATGAGATGAGGAGACATATGTTAAGGCATGTGTAAAGCTCTTAACCTGTTAACAGATTGAGACAGTATATCAGGAAACAGCAAGGCCATTACAGCCTTTGGATTTTTCATAGTGGGGGTAAGTGAGCATCGCGATGAGTTTCATGGTGGGATTCCCAGGTTGATGGATTGATGTGAATTGGTATTAAGTCATTGTGGACTGGTAGTCCAAGTGAGTTTGTTCTATCAGTAAGGATAGGTGAATAGAATAGCTGGTCAATATTTGAGTTTC
The DNA here is from genome assembly GCF_963169125.1 of Humulus lupulus. Taxonomy (NCBI): domain Eukaryota; kingdom Viridiplantae; phylum Streptophyta; class Magnoliopsida; order Rosales; family Cannabaceae; genus Humulus; species Humulus lupulus. Next base: position 25,358,101 of record NC_084800.1, on the reverse strand, counting down.
CTTGTGAGAAGGATAGAGAGCCTTTGTGAACTCAAGGTCTATCTTATCAGATGAAGACTTTATTGTGACTTCCAGGTTATGGAAGGGTTAGGAAGGCGATGAGTATGCAAATGGAACTCAGTGCAGATTGTTACTCTCAGACTGGTGGCAAATCAGAGAGAGAGGGTTATCCAATTATTATTGGAGGAACATCTTATAAGATGAGTGATGAAATATATGTATGTGTCTGGATCCTGAGGTGGTTCAGGGGTGTTATGAGGTTGTTGGAGATTGAATCTTGGATGATCACTTCTTGGAATAAATGAGAAATATTATTAAACTGGATAGTGGGAATGTGGAATTCCAAGTAGGAGAATGTATCTTCTCTAAATTATCACCATGGAAAAAGGAGTGAGGAATTAAGGTGAGTTAAGTCCTAATTTCTTTCAGCAGTTGGATCCTGAATGGGTCTGAACAGGGTGACTCTGAATTAGTTTTACTTTTGGCATTGGCAGTTGTATACAGTGAGTTATGTGCTTCTATGCAGTGAGCATGGGCCGAAGGAGCTTATGAATTGAGTTATGAGAATCTGAAGGTTAGGTTAAGTATTCCAGTAAGGAATAGCCAGTTCAGATTGTGACATAAGTAATGAAGTTCTGTTGAACAGAATGTACCTCGGGTTAAGGTAAGGCTATCGAAATACTGAAGTTAAGGAATGACTTAAGGAATTTGTGACAAGTAAGTGGAATTCTAGTTCCGAGCTGTTGAGTAAATTTCGAGGACGAAATTTCTGTAAGGAGGGGATAGTTGTAATGCCCCAAATTTCCTAATAAGGTTTAGGACCTTGATTAGGAGGCCGGGAGGGCCATAATTGATTTATTATAATATTTAATGACTATATGCATATTTACGTGAATTATATTATTATATGATGGTGAATGCATGCATATGGGAGAATTTATTATTGTGAGGGTATTTTGGTAATTTGGCCACTGTGGGCGTAGTTGTATATTTTGGGTGCATGATTGTGATTAATTAATATAGCCACATTATAAGGTGGATTGGTTCGAGCTATTCGACATGAGACGATCATGGGATGTAGGTGTTCGGTCTAGTCATAACGGGTTTAAGTTCGGGGCTCGGGGTGAGTCTCGGGGTGAATTTAGTGATTATAGCGTTACTGGGGATTTTAGGGTAACGGGATATGATTTAATGGTATTTGAGAATATTGAGAATAGCGGGAATTGGAGAGCGTTAATTATGATTAACGGTATAGGTTGAAAAGGACGATTTTACCCCTAGAATGGTTTTTAGAGGCTTAAGATGACACAAGGGTAATTTGGTCATTTAAGGGGTGGATATATATGGTTTTAGATGGCTGTAAAACAGAATCAAAAACAGAGTTCTCCTCTTCTTCAACCCGTACACCATCCCTCACCATATTTTCTTTGGTGTTCTTGAGGCCATCTTGGGGTTTTGAGTTAGGAAATCAAAGGTGGCAGCTAGGGGACTTACTACAACCATTAAAGGGGACTCAAAACAGGTTCCAAGGTGAGTTCTAGTCACTTACTTCAGGTGTTGCTCTGTTTTCAAGCTTTGGTTTTCAGCTTTTGATTCTTGTTAGAAGTTTGGATTCAAAGGGGTTTTGATGGATTATAAGATTGGGTTTTGATGAGGGGAGTTTATGGGTGTTGTCTAGGGGTTTAATTGTATGTTAGGAGGAGGTTTTATGAAGGTTTGAAGGACTGGTTTGAGAAGATATCGCACAGGGGAAAAACTGGTTCGTGCATGGTCGGTTGCTGTTTTGGGCTGAGCGCCGCGGCCCTTGGCGTCTGACAGAGGGAGAGCCCTCTCTGTTTGAGGGCGCGCCGCGGCGCAGCAGGGGAGGGTCGCAGCCTTTAAGGCCAATTTTGCTAAAATGTGGTTTTTAGCTTGGGGATTCAAGCCATAGGCCTCGGGGTTGAACCTAGTACCCGGTTAAGTGGGGATTGGTGTTCCAGAGGCTAGATATTGATTGGGGAACTTAAGTTGATCATTTTTATTGATGATACCTTATATTTGGTTATGACTAGGTGACCGATAAAGTACTAAAAGTTGGTCGTTCTCAAGGGTCGTTCTGTTAATCGTTCTAGCTCAACTTTGAGGTAAGAAAACTGCACCCTGTGTATATGAGACATGCATGGTTGTTATGATGCATGTTGGTTGATTAATGAGTATGGCACGCGTGGTTGTTATTGATGCATGTTGGTTGATTATTATGTATGACATGCATGGCTATTCTTGATGCATGTTGGTTGACTATTAAACGTGACATGCATGGCTGTTATTGGTGCATGTTAGATTGCTGGATGTATTGCATATGATGCACGAGGAACATGTGATTAGGACATGCTTTGTATACTGGGTATGATATTGTTCAGAGCTTGAGCCTCTGTGGTTGTGCATGGTCCTAAATGTACTAGTATTTGTTAGTAAGCATGCTAAATACCTTGTTTATGGATATTGGACATGTGATATATGTTTGGTGGCATGGCTTACTTGTGTATGGCGCTGACTTATTAGTCAGAATCGACAATAGTGTCCGATCCGTCTGTGAAGCTGTAACTTATTAGTTAAGTTCACCACGGGCTGAGCACTGGTCGTGTTTCACCGACCTAAGGGTCAAAGATGGCAGTGCGTTGTGAACGCCGGACCAAATAAAGATTAGATCTAATCGAGGACGGCATTGAATGACTCATATGGGGTATTAATGCTAGACCGACCCAACGAGTCTAAGAACTTATAAGCGCTTGCCTGGTCTACGACCAGATGACTATAGCCAAGGTATATGACCCTGGTGACTGTTTGTCACATGGCTAAGGGACGTTGTCCATAGTTTCGACTCTAGAGTCGTGAGGAAGGTTATGTTGGTGACTAATCACCTTGCACCTGTCCTAATCAAGCTTATGAAAGAATCACTTATCAGTTGAGCCCTGGTGACCCTATCGTCACATGGCTAGAGGGAGCGATGCTCATTATTGTGACTTTTGGCTATTGTCACCTATCTGTATGGACCGTTGGTTCCGAATGGTTACTAAGGTTATTGTTGATATCATATCATGTTATATGGTGTTTTCTTGCTGGGCTTTGGCTCACGGTGCTATGTGGTGCAGGTAAAGGCAAGAGGAAGCTGGACCATCATTGAGTTGGAGAGCTTAGGTGATGACGTGTACATATGCAGCTGCTCGTCCGCCACGGCCGAGGTTTAAAGTGGAACTAGGGTTGAACCATGTTTTGCCGCTTAGAACGGCCTGTTGTAAATATTTTCTGTAATAAACTCTGAAATTATATTTTCGGGATCCCAATGTATATGTTAAACGTTCTAGTGAAACGTTACATCCTAACCAAAGTTTTTAAACCCTAAACCGCTAATCATACTTAGTTACACGATTTGGCCAAATGACTCGATTTGCGAGTTTAGCACTGTTTACAAGGCACCCCGTAACGGTCCCTGGAGATTGGGGCGTTACATTTCCTGTCCTTCGGTGCCCTCTCTAGTGGCACTCCCCGCAATGGATTCCCTCACTTCCTGATGAGGTTCCAAAAGGCCGACCAGCCTCAGATTACTCTCTGTAACCATCTCCTTGACGCTTTTTTCTATATTCTTCATGTTGGCTAGGGTTGTGGCCCTTATCTCCATTTCTGGAGTGGGGTCTGCTCGGTGCCATGGACCTAGACGTAGCACAAAATAGCTAAGGACAAGAAAAGAAAAAAAATGAATGACTAGAATTTCCGACTAGAGATTTAAAAGTTTACCTCCTCGTATGAAGGCCAAATTGTCGGCAACTAGGTTAGTAGTGAGGAAGTACTTTCCTACATTGGACTTGTGCGTAACATCACTCAAGAATATGCGAGAAGATTCCTGGTGGCAGAAGTGGAAAAACCCCGTATTGTTTTGGTTAGGGATCGATTTAAGATCGAGCAAATAGTTGATCTCATGTGGGGTAGGCACATGCCATTTTTTATGGTTATATAGGATATAGAGTCCTGAAAGTACTCTATATCTGTTGGGTGTTATTTGGAAAGGGGCGGCCTCGAAGTAATTGGCCACCCTTTGGAAAAAGTCATGCAAGGGCAAGATTGCCCCCGCCTTTATATGATACCTCGACTAGGCGCTGTAAGCGCCTCCAGGTACGTTTGCCCTTTGGTCGAGTGTGGGTTTATATAGGGTAATCCTAGGAAGCCCATAGTTCTTGGGATATTTTGCCACCATTCTGGTCGATATGACACTAGGAGGGGTGATGTACTAGTCTACTTCTGCTCGAAGGCCATCGTGAGGACGGGCTTTGGGCTGAATGTCTGGTGGTGAAAAATTTAAAGGTTGAGGGTCGTTTGAAGGACCCTCAGTATTGGTTGCAGGTTGGTTAGAAGGTGAATATGTTGTTTTCCTTTTCCAACGAGTAGTGTATTTGGCACGACCCATGTTTGGTTGGTTGGGTAGAGGACTGGTCATAGGGTTTGATTGTGAAGCCGAAGGCTTGGGAAAGGGCAAAGAAGACTGGTCTTGATCCTCGAACAGTAAAGCGAGAAGATCGTCATCTATTGGTCTCTCACCTCCCCAGGGATCATGCATGAATATCTGAGAAGAGTAAAGGGGAAGTGAAAACCTACGACCAATAAATAGAAGATAGAGAAAAACAAGGATAACTTTGCTCGTGTATAAAAGTTAAGCTTTTATACGACCGGCAACATCCTGATAAAAACACAATAAATGTGCGAGCATCTTGAAAAAGCAGATCAAAAAGTGAAAATGAGAAAAACTTTTCAACTCCGAGAACAGGCGGGAAAAACCTCGAAATCGAATTTTTACTTCGATTTTGGACCCAAAATCAGTATTCCTATACCCCACGTTGTTTTATAAGCATTGTCTAGTATTTTATATTGCCTAAAATCCCTATTCTAACATACTTTTTCTATGTATGTTAGCCTAAAAAAATTCTCAAGAACAGATGAAACGCAGTTACAAAAATTTGTGAATCAAGACCAGACTACATGAAAAATTCTATATAAATGAGAGGGTGGATTCAAAAACTTACTTGGAGTTCAAGTTGTTGGATAAATCACAAAGATTTTGATCGAAGTTGCTCGAAGATGTCTCAGGTCACATTGAAGTTTCTGAGTTTTCTTGAAAGTTTTTTTGAATTCTTGAGGAGAAAAAAGGTTTTGGTAAAAAATAAAAAAGCTGAAGAGTGTTATATTTATACTTCTCGGGGTGTTAATAAAGAGTAATGATGGGAATGGAATTTCGATGTATGGGAAATTGCAATAACCATCAAAATATTTCTGGGAAACTGTAAAGGTCGTAATTGTTTGCTTTTTCGAAAAGGTACTGACAAATGTGACATGTCAGATGGATTGCTGGTCGAGGAAGTTTATTAAATGCTGGTCACAGTAAAATAAACTTGGGGGAAAAATGTTTACCCTAAAAATACTACTTGTTGACGTGGCAAGATTAGTGTATACGTAGGTTGCACGTGACTACTTAGTGACTGCATTCAGGTCAACCAACGACCAGAAGAATGATGCTTAACCATACAGCAGAAGATGTGTTGAATGTGCGACCAGGTCTGGTCGTAGAAATGAAGCCATATTTCAAATACAGTTATAAGTCAGATTTTTTACCTTATTTTTATGTAAATAGTATGTTTTCTGTTATTATTTAAATATGCATAAATCAATGTATATGAGGGCCCGTCGGCCCATAGGTAGATTCTTGAGCCTATAAATAGGACTCAAGGGACTCTTTGAAGAGAGATGGATTTTTGGAGAGAGAATCAGTGTTTTATGTACACAAACTTTGGTACATTTTTGGAGCTTGTGAAACTCAGTAAACCCTTGTTTGCTGATCGCATGTTTCATAATACGTCAATATAAACACTAAGTGGAAGTAGGTTATTACCAATATCTGGGGCTGAACCATTATAAATCCTGGTTTTGTTTAGTTCTTGTGTTTTAGCTTACAAATATTTATCGTTTTAGTGACTTCATCGTCAGTCAACACTATTAACAAAATTTAATTTTTTGTATACTACACAATAACTTTTAAATGAAAAGTTTTAATACATTTTTGATAAAATGATCTAAAAATGAAGGTTTTTTTTTTATGAAAAAGTAATCAATTAATATCTTATTGGTATTGTGAGAAAACCAAAATGTTGTCTTTGAAAACTCATAAAAACGGAAAAATTTAGGATTTTGTGAACTTTTCCATTTCAAGTATATTATCTTATAAATTTAGTATTTTTTGATGATGTTTTATTTACGTAAATATTAATATATTGCATCATCAATATAAGATGTAATACATTAATATTTACGTAAATAAAACATCTTAAGTGATTTGTTGGAATTAAAATACAAAAAATCATATAAGATGTAAATTTTCCTTCACCTTGTATCTAAAAATCAAAGTGAAATCTATGTGAAAGAGTCCTGCATAACTTTAGAATTACTATAGTTACTTAAACTAACAAATAGAAAGAAAGAAACAAAGATGTAGAACAAATAGTGTAATATAATAAAATAGCTCTAATTTTAAAATAGAAACTTTTTTGACAAATATAATAGAATTTATTTATTTTATTTTATTAGAATATATAATTTTTTAAAAATTAGGTATAAGCAATGTGCAATGCATATTTGTTTAATTTTTTTTTTTTTTAAGTCTTATGATTATCATATACATTTTAAATAAATAAACAATATTATATTATATATATAAAAGAATGACATAAACATATTAAAAGAAAAATTTAACCTAAACATATTTTATGATTTTATTTAGAAAAAATATATGATAATATTTTAGATCATAAACTATACTATTTAATGTATTAAACATTCATGATATTATTCAAATCACACATTTATGATAAGAGAAGAAACTTGTTTATTATTCTTTTTTTTTTATGAAGATCTCTCCTCGATACAGGGAGTAATTCATTAGACAAAAGATAGTACTAGCAAACAACAAACAACAGTACCAACTGTCAACCAAGCACAAAAGCCTAGCAACATACATGCAACTAAGGGCAGCACAACATAGATAAAACCAGGAACTAACTGCAAAACACACAACAATTCAAACATAAAGCACAACTGCACTAACAACAGCTAAAAACTAATAAAAACAACTTTCCCAAACCAGAACAGAGACAAACAACAACAGAACAACATAGAACTGAGTTGCAATCATAGCTCGATCTGTTATGGCGGATAATATGCCTTATAGTCATAAAAAATCTCCATGTCCAGCCTCTTCCAGTCAATCGTGCAAATCCATTGATACTTTCTAGCAGCAGCTGCTAGATTATGCGCTGCAAAGTTGATTTCCCGCGAGATTTTAGTCACCTCTCAGAGCTGCAATCGACTACAAAGGCTACTAAACTCCACAACAAAGTCTTCCAACAAAGCAACTTTCATCATGCCCTTCGCCTTAAAAGACTCCACAACCCAAGAACAGTCACTATTGAGAATAATTGCAACGAAGTGTCCACCTCAACTTCTGCTCTAGCTGCCATAATAAGGGCAAAAGCTTCCACCTGCATAGGAACTGTTTGAGGCACCTTGTCCACCACTGCATGAACATTGCGACCCTCACTGTCACGACCTAACGCTGCCAGAAAAATACCGCTATCCGTGACATCAACATTTGTAGATAAACTAATTCAGCAGGGTGGGGGGTTTGACCAGTGACGATTTTGATCCAATTCTAACGAGGCACCCCATTCTTGAATATGTCTACTAACCGACCCACAAAGTATATCAAAAGGCACATCGGGTGCTCCGTGAGATTTTGAGTTTCTTTCCCTCCAAATCACTAACACAATCGTTGAAGCTCTTAGCATAAGGTCATTGAAAGATAACGTGGAAGGCCTATTAGAACCATTTCCTAGTAATTGATATCCTCAACCTCTCAGCAGTAAGACCCCAACAGTTTAAAAACCACAACCTAGCCAAGATTGAGCAAGACCAGAGCAAGTGTAGAGTGTTTTCTTTCTCATGGTTACACAAGGTGCACTTTGAATCAGCTACCTGCAAGAATCCTGCCAATTTTTCCTTACAAGGGAGAGCGTCCATTAGAATCTGCCACCACAGGATCTTATGCCTCACATGGATCTTGCCTTTTCAAATTTGCATCCAAATTTCGCAAGAGGAGTCCCCATGGGATGCAATTTGTAGGCCGGATCGGATAGTGAAGGAACTAGAAGGTTCCGCTTCCCAGAACCAAGAATCCTCTTTATCCTCACGCGGGATGGGGATGTTAAGGATACGCCTCACCTTAGTTGGTTGAAACCAATTGTGCAACTTTGTCGCATCCCACCGACCTTTCGAAATGAAATCAGAAACCCAACTTACTCCCAAAGTGACATCGAGCTTAGGAGTTGGTTTCCTATCACCCCCAGGCACCCAATCATCAAACAAAATGGTTGTTCTTTTTTCCATTCCCTATTCGGTGACAAACCCGTTTAGCCAGTAGATGGCTGAGTCATGTTGCTTGGGTTCATAATCGAAGATGCATCAACCTCTCAGATATTTTGTTCTCATCAATTCATGCCACAGAGATTATTTCTCCATCATAAGCTCCCAACCTCTCTTGCCCAAGTAAGCTCGGTTCACCAAGTGAACTAACTGAAAGCCTAGTCCGCCCATAGCCTTAGAACGACACAGTCATTCCGAAGCTACTAAATGAAGACCCTCTTTCCCAGGTTTGTCTCCCCACCAAAAAATCCTCAACTCTCTATCAATTTTCCTACCTGTTGTAATTGGGATATTGTTGGGAAAACGTATACAAGATCTTGTTTATTTTCATGTAAATCTTATATTAAATAAATTAATATAAGACAACCTAGAACATGTTTCTATAATTGAGTTTAAATAGAGATAATGATAAGAAAACTTACATTATACACAACGGAATGTATTAGTCATTCCTTCAATTTCTCTAACTCTTGATTCCTTTCTGTCGCAGAGTATCACCAAGAAACTAAACCAATCTTTTATTTTCTTCACAACCTTCCAAAGTATTCTTAGAATCAACTAGACTAGAGTGGAAAATTATCAACACATGAGATAAATACAAAGAGGAGAAGATAAGGAAATTTAGAGGCTGAGAAAATGACCTTTTGCTATAGAGAGAATCTAAAAACCTAGAGCATCAAAACTAATTGTTCTGTTCTTCTGTTCATCTGTCAGATCGCCAGATTTCATCTCTCACTTAGCATTCTTTTTATGGGCTCATTTAGGTCATTTATTTAATTATAAATAAATAAAATAATAGGAAATATCAGCCATTAGGTCAAAATTATCATAGGCTTTAAGCCTGTGAAATTTCTCATTTAATTATAAGCCCGTTGGACTTAAAATTCAAGGCTCGTGTTATTTTCTATTAATTAATTAAATAAATAATTATTTAAATCATTTATCAAATTAATTATTTATAATTTGAACCTTGATTTAAACTTATTGTAACGCCCTGGATAGCCAAGACCGCTACACTGTGTACTTATAAAGGTGCAAGACTTGCTAATCAAGTCATTTAGTTAAAAACGTGTTAGCTAAAATCATTAATGCGCTAGGGTTAAAAGGTTTTGGTCTCAAAATATACTTTTCATATAACTAAACATTTTACACATGGGATCCCAGAAGAAACAGCGTTTAAAAGTCAGTTTACAAAAATTCCAGAGCACAAACAACCACTAGCCATTCTAAAGGCAAAATAGATGTTTATGGTCCTCCTGTCCCTGTCTCCCCTCAACCGTCCGAATCAGGGCTGATCAAGTTTGCCTTTGCCTTTACCTGCACCACGAAGCACCCATGAGCCAAGGCCCAGCAAGAAAATATCATATTATATAACAAACAATGATAACAATTTCATAACCCTTTAAGCATGATCATATACTTAACATTACACACTAATCATAGAGCACGTAGATACAACCAATGAACACTCAGCTATTCAGCATGACAAATCCACAAATCAATAATAACAATCAAGTCATATGATAATCAGGGTTGACATCTTAGGTCGCACCCTCTGTTTACCCCACTGACTCTGGCCCGCTTAAACCGAGCTCAGTGCATAATAAGCTGTCCTCAGCTACCAGTGGCCAAGCCGCGTCCTGTGTTCTAATGTAAACTCCGACACTCTTAGGCCGTTTGTCTACTATTTACATGGCATAATACCATCATCTATAAAGCATACAAGTCATAATACCATCATCTATAAAGCATACAAGTCAGGGAATCCTTAGTCCCATTATAAATCCACAACCGGGTGCAGTTTTCTTACCCTTAGTTTCCAAATGTACCGATTACGCGAGATGCCTCTTGAGCACGATCCGTTTCCCGAGCCCCTAGCTTAAACCTAGTTACAACCGAGATAAGGGATACCATTAATAATTGTAAGAGGGCTTCTAAATAAGGTTCTAGTCTCCGGAACATTGAAATCCACCAAGCACGGTAGTAGATTCGATCTCGAGCACGGTAGGTTAAATTCCCATGCTTAAAATCCCAAAACCCCTAATTTCCTTAAGGGCCGTGGCTCAAGCCTCCCATGCTGCAGCATGGCCCCCAAACAGAGCCCAACCACACTCAGAACCAGACACGAGCCGCGGCTCTACAAGCCCCATACCGCGGCCCGCCCTCCTTCCTCAGCATGCATCAACTTCAGAGGACCGTGGCTCACCAAGAACTATGCCGCGACTTGATCCCTTCGAACCCAGAAAGACCTCCATTTTTAACTCTCAAACCTCACTCAAAACCATCCTAATTCCATAACTCAATTATCACAAAACTTCTAACATGATTCCAACAACATAATCCAGCGAAAACCTAGCCTAAAAACTCATCAAAATCCCACTTCAATCTCTGAAACCCAAAAGCTCAAGAGCACTAAAACCAGCCAAGAAAACATCAGAATTCAAATATTAAATCATAAATTCAAGCTTACCTTCACTGCAGAATCAATTCTCTAAGCAATTTCTGAGCTAACTCCTAAGTTCCTAGCTTCAATTCAGTCTTCAATTTCAAAACCCAAAAACCTCTTAGAACTCAATCAAAACCACAGAATTTTTAACAACAAAAAGTGTGATTCAATCCTTACCTCAGTCCTGGTTGAATCCCTTAGCTAAAACTGAGCTAATCCCTCAAAACTCTAGCTCAAATCACAGAGTTTCCAACTGAATTTTCCTTAGGTTCTAATGGTTTCCTTTGAGAGAGCAAGAGTAGAGGAGAGAAGGTCGGTTCTTAATGTTCCACCGAATTCTGTGTTTTACTTCGTCTACTCTTAGGCAATTAAGTTAATCCCGGGGCTCGGGGTGCCGGAAACGTCCCCAAGGGCAAAATGGTAAAATTTCCCATTATTCCCACCTAGGCTTCCTAACCTCAAATATATCTCTAATTATTTATTTCTATAACCCGATAACCTAAATAACCATCCAACACCTGAAATACCCCTTGACTTGCCCCAAGTCAAGTATTAAGCCCTGTTGTGACTTTCTCGCTAGCTGGCTCCTAGGATCACCTCAAATCGCATGTTGCAGGTTTACCCACATAATAATGTGGTTCTCACAAATATAACATATAATCGCATTTACATTCATATAACCATACAAGTATGCTTATTATAGAATCATGCACCAAACTAATAAATTCACACATAAACCAATTACGCCCTCCCGACACACTAATCAAGGCCCTTAAGCCTTATTAGTGATTTTGGGTCGTTACACTTATTTATTAATTTAGACACCAATTTGTCTTAATTGATAAATCTGCCCTAAAATCTCTTTTCTTCTCAAAATTGTATAATTCTGTGAAACTATCCAAAATTGATATGGTTAACTTTGATAATTCTAATTGATAATTAAATCAATTAATTGAGATTATCTAGATGTTTTATCCAAGGTACAGTGGGGACCATAGGCCTATGAAATCAAGCTCCAATAAGTTATCATAAATTTAACAAATAAATTTACTAACGTATTAATTCCTCGTGACTCCACTAAAGACTCAGAATTGCACTCTTGAATTTATAGAACGCTCGAACCAATATAGATACATTATTAATTATCCATTTTTACAACCATAATTGTCACTCAATTCTCTACAGGCGGTCTACAATGAGATGGGACTGAAAAATATCATTTTACCCCTCATTGTATTTTATCCTTAAAACATTTTGTTCCTTGCAAATGATATTTAAGTAAACTAGTATTAATTACTAAAATAAGATCTCTATCATTTAGCACATTGAACCAAACTAAAAGGAAACCATCGTTTTACTTCTTCATCAGAAGCTATAGATGTTCATATCTATGATTAACACTCCCACTCAATTATACTATCGAGTTCCCAAGATGTAAGTATGGGCTAGTCTGTAGAGTAAGCTGGTAACGAACAAGTCAAAGAACCCAAATAATACAATCAGCTAGAATACTAGCCACTCAGAATTGAGATTGAATTGACCTATGATCAACTGTAAGATACGACTAGAATAGATAATAACATTTTGTTTATTTATCCTATCTACTATCAATATCGGTCCAGTCCGATGTAATAAATACATACGATCTTATCTACTTTGCTAATGTTCTGGAAAGAACATAACACTACAGTGTGTAAGTAGATCATATCGTAGATTGACAAGTCAGTGTAAATCCTGTGCACTGACTAATCTTAGGAATAACTTATGTTTGAACATATAATCATATTTATATTCCACTATGATTACGTCACTATAAATATGATTAGCTATATGCTAGGGATTTAATAGAAGTTTATATTAAACAAATAATCATGAAAATAATATATGTGAGCAAAGTGATTGACCAAGTCAAAAAATGATTTCTATTCTTTTATTGATAATAAAATGGGATTACAAAAAAATTGGGTTTTAATTAGGGCATAAAACCTCAATATATATGTCCCACTGCCGCCACATAGGAGGTAAGAGAACCACCAACTGAGTGAACTAGTGTTGTTCTACCCGCCTTAGAGAGCAACTTAGCCTTCCAGCCTTAGATCCTAACTTTTGTTAGGAAAATAAGTATTGCCTCAATGGAAATAGGTAAGAATATTACAACTCTAGGCAATATATTACAAATAAATATAGATTTATTAAATAAGGTTACAACTCTATAACTGAAAGTACAAATAAACAAAAGAAGAAGAATAAGAGAAGAAGAATGGAATAATGAGAATTACAACTCTAAGCAAACGATTACAAGTAAAGTAAAAGTGTTTGAAACAAAAGAAAAGAAGATTACAACTCTAAACAAAATTACAAGTAAATATAACAAGAGAAATAAGAGGCAAAGTAATAGAAGAAATTGAAAGAACAAAACAAAGGAAACTCTCACTTACACAACCTAAGTGAAGAGTGTTGGGGATCACCAACTTGAACAAGGTTTAAAACCTTTGTCTAAAAGCTTATTTCTCCCTTACTCAAGCACTAAGGGATCTCTCTCAGATATTGGAAAAGCTTTATGGAATTATCAAGCCTCAAGGTGTTTCTAGCCAAGTGCTCTAATGGATAGAAATGTTCTGTCTTACAAGTGAGCATTAGGCTCTTATTTATAGAGTTTTGAGACACCCTTTGAATTTCAAATTCCACCCACCCCCATGGTTGTTACCAATGATTAATTGGATGTTTTATGGAATTAAAATAGAGATTTGGGAGTTATTTGGCTGTTGGAAACATTCAAAATTGGATAAAACTGAAACTTGGAATATGTTGCCAGCCACTTGGGCCGCGGCCTGACAAACAGGCGTCGCGGCCCTAGGCCTTTTCCAGCAACCAATTTTTCAATTTTTCCAAAAACGTTCCAAATTTATTCCGAATTGATTTTGTAACTTCCATACACAATATGAGAGTTCAAATCACATCTCTATCAGCCATTTTTCATATGGCTTTAAGAAATTCATCTCAATATTGTGTAACAACTAATCTACATAATAATGGGTGATATTTGGAAGTTACAAATTTGTAACACCAAATATGTTACATATTTGGATATATCTCATATATCTAAATATTGTAACTCTCTATTATATGTTACAATATGTGACACTCTTTGCCACATTTATTTAATCTAAAATATTATATTATAACATAATATAATATTACATTATATTATAAAATAATATAACAACTTTAACCTTTGTCTAGAATGAAGTTGAAATCATTTGTAGTTGCACGCGAGTTTAGTAAAGGTACACCGAGATAGTGACTTCCCTGCTTCACTCTTTTCATCCTGAGGTGGTCAACAATCTTGATCGCCTTCGATTTGGCTACTCCTTTTGAGAAGAAGACCGAAGACTTCTCATAGCTTACTTTCCCTCCCAACCAGCTACAATAATGAGTTACACATTTCATAAACTCATCTACCTTGGGAATAGTAGCTTTGCCAAAGAAAATTAAGTCGTCAGCGAACAAAAGATGACTAATAGTCGGGGCATTCCGAGAAAACCAAATTCCTTTCAATGTCCTGGATTCTTCTGAGCGAGTAAGGAGCCTAGAGAGAACATCTACCACAATAATAAAGAGACTAGGCGATAGAGGGTTGCCCTGACGAAGGCCTTTATTAGGTTGAATCCCTTCAAAGGGACTGCCATTGAGAAGTAAAGTGCGATAAGGATACACATAACATTACCCAATTGATAAACACCTCAGAAAAACCCCAACAAGTGAGGATATGCCTAAGGAATCCCTAGTCCACTTTGTCATAAGCATTTTCCATATCCAATTTCATTAACATAAAACATTCTTTGATTTTCTTCTTGTCCATTAAATGGATGATAAGTGGCGGACCTACATATAGCTAAGAGGTGGCCATGCCCACACCCCCCCCCCCCCCACACATCATAGAATAATTTTTTTCTCAGCAACAAAATATACACATTCAATAAATTATATATGAATCATCACTAATGTGGCCCCCATATACTAATTGGTCCCTCCTATGTTTGAAAGTTGGTTCCGCCACTGTGGATGATCTCCTTGGCAATCATGATGTTGTCATGGATAATTCTGCTTTTGACAGTCATACTATTTTTTATGTAGTTAGACAGACGTATTATTTGTAATGCCCCGGATTCCCTAATGTGGTTTAGCAGCTGGATTAGTAGGCCGGGAGGGCCATAATTGTTTAATTATGTCATTTAATGTGTTTATGCACGTTTATGAGAATTATATTATAATATAAATGTTAATTGTATGCATGTCGATGATATATGTTGAGACCACATTATGATGTGGGTTTGTTCGAGCTATTCGACATTAGACGATCGTAGAATATTGATTAGCGGTTTAGTCACAACAGGTTTAAGTATCGGGACTTGGGTTGAGTCTCGGGATGATTTTGATGATTAGAGCGTTACCGGGATATATAGGGTAACGGGTTGTGAATTATTGGTAGTTGAGAACATTGAGAATGGCGGGAATTGGAGAGCGTTAATTATGATTAACGAGTTAGGAGGGAAGTACCAAAAATGCCCTTGGGAGCCTTTAGAAAGTATTAATTGACCTAGGGGTAAAATGGACATTTCACCCCTAGGATAGATATAACTCTTGGCTGAAGAAAGTAGTGGGAAAAAAACAGAGTTTGTAAAAGTTCTCCCATACCTTCTTCTCCTCACTGTTCTTTGTGGTTTTTGAACCAATTTTGAGGGTTCAAGCTTAGGAAGCAAGCCTTGGGAGTTTGGGAGTGTGTTCCACCATTGAAGACCATCATAAGCCAAGCTTTGGGTAAGTTTCTAACCATGGTTTTCCCTGGTTTGCTATGTTTTGGTTTTGTTTTGCAGCTGAGATTTCTAGGGTGAATTCATGGTTTTGTTGGAAGTTTTGGCTAGGGTTCCCATGCTTGTGGTGTTTGGGGTGTGTTAGGATGGTTTTTGGGTTCATTTGGCATCAAGAATAGGATTTGGAAGCTTGGAAATCGGGTTAGAATCAAAGGAGTTGAAGAAGGTCGGTTCAGGGGTGTTTGGGCCTGGAGGTAGCGCTACAGCGCCCACCCTAGGACGCTATAGCGCTCCTCAGGAGGCTTTCAGGCACTTGGGCGATTCTGTGTAGAGCGCTGTGGTGCTAGGGGTTGAGCGCTGTAGCGCTACCCTGTTCCTTCCAAACCTCGTTTTGAGTGTTTTTAAGGGTTTTTGACTTGGGGTTTCAATCCTTAAGGCCCGGGATCGAATCTACTCACCGTGTGGGCATGTTTCGGGGTCCCAAGGGTGGTGCTTAGGTTAAGACCCTATTATTATGGATTCTCATTAATGGAGGTTATAATTGGTTGTGATTAGGTAACCACTAAGGAACTGAAAGATCGATCGTTCTCAGGGATCGTCTTTATCATACTTCTCGCTCGAACTTAAGGTAAGAAAACAGTGTATGGATACAGTTGCACCCTGTACAGGTATATGGCATGCATGGTTTGATATTGAGGCATGTTGGTTGATATATGTGAACGTAGATTGCATATTAACTGGTAATGAATGCTGATTACATGTTAAAGACACTGACTAGTCAGGGACCGACTCTAAAGTCGATGATCACGCATTGAACGACTCTATGGCATTAATGCGGGACCGGCCCTAAGGTCGATGAACTTATAAGCGCTTGCCTGGTCTACGACCAGATGTCTATAGCCAAGGTATACGACCCCGGTGACCGTTGGTCATGTGGCTAAGGGACGTTGTCCATAGCTTCGACTCTAGAGTCGTGAGGAAGGTTATGTTGGTGACTAATCACCATGCACCTGTCCTGGTCGAACATATGAAGGAATCACTTAACCGTTAAGCCCTGGTGACCCTATTGTCACATGGCTAGAGGGAGCGATGCTCATTATTGTGACTTTTGGCTATTGTCACCTATTTGCTGGACTGATAGTCCTGAATGGTTATTATGATCGCTGTTGATATCATATCATGTTTATTGTGTTTTCTTGCTGGGCCTTGGCTCATGGGTGCTATGTGGTGCAGGTAAAGGAAAGGAAAAGCTTAACCAGCCCTGAGTGGAGAGCTTGGGCGATGTTGTGTACATATAGGGCCGCTTGACCGCCACGGTCAAGGAGTTCTCAAAGGGACTAGGGGTTTACCCTATTTTTGCCGCTTAGGCCGGCGGGGATTGTAAATTTGGAACTGTAGCGACTCTTTTGTATTACGAATTACTTGTAAACATTTTGAAAGGCTCATGAGCAGTTTATTTACTTAATGAGATGTACTCTTTCCTTTTTATTGGTCTTTCACCTTAACCTGATAATAACACTTAGATCACGTTTTTAACCAAAGGACTCGGGTAGCGGGTCAAATTTCCGGTTCACCGTTCACCGTAACTGTTCTGGGGTAACCAGGGCGTTACATTATTTGTGCACACATGACACACACACATATATAAATAATGTATTTATAATATTTGTTGTTATTTAATATGGATATATATATTTAGTTAAGTTACATCAAGTAATAAAAAAATAAGTTTTCTTTATGACTATAAATGAGAATTTTTTCAATAAAAATTAAGATTATGTAATGAATATCTATTTCTAATAACTTTTAGAGGTATATTTTTTTAAACTAGATATAAGTAATGTGCAATGCACATTTCTTTAGTTTTATTTATAGAATTTATTAATTATTTTTATTAAATTTATATTAATGTCATATAAATTTCAAATAAATATCTTATTTTAATTAAATACTTTATTTATTTTTGTTTAATTTTATGTTTGTTCTAGTTTTTTTAATTTGAAAGTGACAAGATGAGATTATATATTATATAGTTTTATTTTATTTGTAATATTAAATATTATTCTTGAATTTTAAATTTAAGTTTCTTGCTAGTTTTTTTTAAATAATTTGTTGTTAATTGACAGTAGATTATATTAATGTTTAATATGGTATTATTCTAATAAGTGAGTTTAAGTTTAATTCAATTTTATTTAAGTTATAAAATACATGATTTTATTATTTTTAAATAATTATCATAGTAAAATATCTCAAAAATATCTTATTTTAATTTGTTTAATTATTTATTATTTTAAAATAATTATCATGGTAAAATATCTAAAAATATCATATTTTAATTTTTTTAATTATTTATTTTATTTAAGTTTAAGTGATATTTACAAATTACTATTAAATATAAAAATATTATGTTAAATATAAGAATATTTCGTTAAAGTTAATTTTAAAAAAATAAAAAACCATTAAAATCAATAATTTTTGTTGTCTCCACACTTTTTATACAGAAATATTTGTAATATTATGTTAAATTAACAAAAACAGTTAAAACTAAGAATTTAATATATTTATCCAATTAATTTTTTTATATTTAAAATAATTTTATTATTTTTTTTGAAAGAATTTTACTTTTGCTAAAATATAAGTGTAACAAACACAAAACTTTTGAAAATAAAAGGCTATTACCATTTGTTATCAGTGCCCCCAAAAGGCTATTACCATTTCCTTTAATTGAAAAAAAAAACAGCTCTTAATATAATCCGGGGCTTTAGTTCTCTGATCCGTGCTTGGGATTTGGGTTCTCTCTTTTGAGCACGTAAGATTTTTAAGATTCAGAAGCTTAACTGTGAGAACCATGTCAACCAGTTTCCGCTCGGCGCTCGCCGGACCCACGCCCGATGAAATTTCCCGGAAACCTCCGGAAATGGTCTCTGGAGAACCTTGCAATTCTCCATATCCTTCTTCTTCTTCTTCGTCAATCTCCGACATCACTCAAGCTTTTCATTTCTCTTCTGGAAACCCTAGAATCGAAGAGACCAGGGGCGTCATGCTCCTCTATCGGAACGATGTCGGCCTTCCTGTAAGGTTTTCCTTTTCTTTCTTTACTCTTCAATTACTTGCGAGTTCGTTCTTTCCAAAATAGTACAAAATCGAAGCCTGGGATTTGGGTTGATGATTTATGTGTATATATATATATATATATATATAAAATCATGTAGGTTGAAAGAAAACCCCTGCTTTGTGTTCTTGAAGTGCCAAATCACATGACATATGCAGATTTTTGCCAGTTCTGTGGTTCTTTTATACAACATATTTTGGAAATGCGGATTGTCAGGTTTAACTCTGGACTTTCATTATATGGATTACATGCTTGAACGTTTTCTTGATTAAAACTTTCCTTTGCTTGTGGTTTAGAGCTGATGGTATGGCGGATCGTTATAGCATTTTGATTAGGCTTGATAGTCAAGATTCTACTGATAAATTTTACAAGCACTTCAATGGAAGCCGATTTTCATCTCTAGAGGTGTGTATTATTCGGTTCTGTTATTCCTACATCCACTTACGAGCACATATGCCACGATTACTTGAACTTGGAAACGTTAAACTTATAGTATCGTTATCTTTTGGCTTTTGGTGTCGTGTTTTGAATTTAGGACGAGGTTTGTCGAGTGCTTTTCACGGTGGATGTGCATTACACTGGTTCAGTTGGACATACGCAGGCGTCTCCGGCAAGCTCAGCTGAGCAGCCCACTTGTCCGGTTTGTCTTGGTATGTTTTTCTATTTCTGGTAGTGCTTTTGAAGTGTATCTACTGCTTGTTTGCATTGGAACCTGTTACAGAAATTCACTTGGGAAGAAATGAAGAAATGAATTATAAAATTCAAACATATGTCATACAGCCTAGCATGCATACATCTTTCAGTTTTTTGTAAAGTTTTGTTAGTTCTTTCTTTTATGTTTGTATTCATCTCCTCATGGTATCCTTGTGTTTTATTACAGAGAGATTAGACCAAGACATGAGTGGAATTCTTACAACTATCTGCAATCATTCTTTTCATTGTTCTTGCATTTCAAACTGGACAGATTCTTCTTGTCCGGTAAATGTTTGTTTCATATTTGAGAGTACAAATTAATGGTTTATATATTTCCATTTCCCTTAAATTATTATAATTGATGGCCATATACATATATTTTTAGGTATGCAGATATTGTCAGCAGCAGCCTGAAAAATCAATTTGCAATGTTTGCCAAACTTCTGAGAATCTCTGGATGTGTGTTATATGTGGATTTGTTGGCTGTGGGAGGTAATAGTGTATCCTTTATAGTTTATACTAATATAGTGATAGGACCCAAAACCAGAGAAACCACAAAATAGAGAAATAGTAGACCAAAGATAGGATTTTGTTACTGAACTTAAAAGAAAACACAAGGGAAAAATAATACAGAAAATGATACTCTGTGTATTCGAGAGACCCAGAACTCTCCTAAGAGCCAAAGCTCAATTACAATACAATTCTCACGATCCTCTCATTCATTTCCCTCTCCTATGTATACCACTCTGTATCATCTCAGCCATTACCCATTACTACAGTTAACCACGTACCCCTCTACCTTACCTATATTCTAATAGTTATTCAACCTTACCCCTCACTTTGGGTGCCGTGCCTGTCATATTGTTTCTCTTGATTCTTTTTTTCTTTCTCTTGCTC
Organism: Humulus lupulus; assembly: GCF_963169125.1. NCBI lineage: Eukaryota > Viridiplantae > Streptophyta > Magnoliopsida > Rosales > Cannabaceae > Humulus > Humulus lupulus. Next base: position 25,337,640 of record NC_084800.1, on the reverse strand, counting down.
TCTCTCCTTTTATATATATATATGTATATTCGTGTTTGTTGCAATCGCTCAATTTAAAAATTGTGGCATGTAGGTATAAAGAGGGACATGCCATAAGACATTGGAAAGAAACCCAACACTGTTATTCTCTTGAATTAGAAACTAAACGTGTGTGGGATTATGCGGGAGACAATTACGTTCACCGTCTTATCCAATCGAAAACAGATGGAAAATTAGTTGAACTGAATTCTCATTGTCTTCATGCTAATGATGGGCACGAACTCTGTGAAGGGGTAGATTTTGGATTTACTGAAGCTCTTTTGAACAGTAAAGTTGAAGCTGTAATGCAGTTTTCTTTTATCTTTATGAAATACTTAGCTTCATTTGTTAAGATTTTATTTTATTTATTTATTTTGTAATATGCTTATTCCCCTATAATTCTAAATTTTATCGGCAGATTGTTAATGAATACAATGAACTACTTACCAACCAACTTGAGAACCAAAAACTAGTAAGTTATATCTTTAATTTCATGGGATTTTTTTTTAATATGAACTATGACTTTGCTATTGTTCCTCCTTGGTACTTACCATCACTGACTGATCAATGATGGAGAATTAAGAATATGTTGAATTGCTATGTTATAGGTTTTCCAGTAAAATGCTATGCTCTTTTTTTCTCCTTTTTGGCCATGTGATATAATTTGTTTGAATTGCAGTATTTTGAATCCTTACTGCAAGAAGTCAAAGAAGAAACTGAAAGGGAAATTTCTAGCGCTGTGGAGAAGGCTGTTACCTTAAAACTACAGAAGCTGCAGGCTAAGCTGGATAGATGTCTTAAAGAAAAGAATATTCTTAATGATGTAAGTCATAGCTTCTGGTGCCCAGTGTGATTTGTGGCTTCTTTTAGGGATTCACGGGCATAGTTCTCAATTTGACAATATTGTTTCCAATCTGCTTCTAAAATCTCAGATATACCAAGTAGTAATTTTCACCTGGCTGCAAGATTTTAGTTTCTAATAAATTTTCATGTTGCATGCAGCTTAACGAGAATCTTTTGAAAAATAAGGAGATTTGGAAAGAAAAGATAAATCAAATTGAAGAGAGGTATTGATCTTTCCCTTTTTCTTGAGAGGATATATATAGGCAAATATATATAGCCAAGAGTATGATTGCATAAAATGGCAGTGTTATTTGCTGTGATAACATGAATCCTCTATATGTGTGTTGCCAGGGAGAAAAAGGCTGTGAAAGCGAAGGATGATAAAATCAAGCAATTAGAGGAACAGGTGACAAGATTTTGATGACTTGTTCTTATCTTTTTGTTTGTTAATAATTATAGCTTGGGCTGCTTTTTCTAATGGAACTTCCATCGGCTATTATTTGACTTTTCACAGCTTCAAGATCTGATGGCGTACCTTGAGACAGGGAAGACAATGGAGCCGCTATCAGTGTCTGACTCAGACAAGATCAAGGATGGGACTGTCTTACCAATTTCAATAGAGTCCTCTTCTAAAACTAGAAGAGCGACAAAGGCTAATAAATAATTAATGGTTCCAAATTCTTGTTTAGATGGCTTAATTTGCAAGTAAGCAAATCATAGCTATCTAAAATAGAACAAAAAAAGAAGTGGGAAGTTGCATGTACAGGAACAATTGATGTCTCCTACTGCCGAAATTTTTTGTTACAGGATGATAAATATGATGTAACTTTTGTCCTTGGAGCCTGGCAGTTTCTTTAGGTTGATGATAGATATGCTCTAAATTATGGTAAGTTTCAATTTAATTTTCTACTACCGATATTGTCCTATGTTTTCTCCTTTGCTTCGTTAATTATAATTTTGTCGTTATGGTTTATTTCTTTATTTTTCAAATGATGTGGTATTTTTTCAATTGATCTATTTCGTAATGATATTTCTAAAAAAAAATGGTTTTTTTAATGTTGTTTTTTAAAACAATGTTTTTTAAAAATAGGTCGTTTCTATGGAACGATGTCGTTTTTTTTTTAAATATATCATTTTTTTTTAAAATATGTCGTTTCTATAGAATGATTTTTTCGTTGTTTTTCTGAGAAATTATCGTTTTTTTAATGATGTCGTTTTTCAGGAAATGTGTGTTTTTTTTAATACTACTAATATACTCTCTCCCCAATATTATTTACTTAATCTAATGCTATTTCTAATCCATGCCAAGCATGTTATCTACTTGACATTAAAAAAGAAAAAACTATATGACATTTACTAATAATTTCGATTGCTTTATCTCCATTTATATATTATACATGACAACTTGTAATGCAAATAACGCCATAAATTTGGCATCTTCCTTTGTATAAGAGCTATTCTAGATTCCTAGTTCGTTGTGTAGACACCATTTTATTTAATGTAACATAATTATATATCGAGTGGTAAAATTTTAAAATAACACGTGAACGTGATGATTTGCATTTTTAAATAAAAATAATCAATTTGTCTTTATAGTAGTTGAGATGGTTTAATCAAATGTGCATCTCTAGTAATATTATTTGAGTTAATTGGTTATTATAAACGGTAACATGCAATTATATAATAGTAGATGCTATTATTGATAAAGAAATTATAGAATAGTTCAAATTGTAATATTGTACTACTTTAGGAATATTGACTTAAGCATATAAAGATACGACCATACGGATAAGGACAGAGAAATCTTTCCCTCAAAATGACCTCTGTTGATATGTCCCTGAAAATGATTATTTGATAAAGGTATATATATTGTTTTGAACAGATCTCTCTTGATTTTCTAATCGTATTATTGTATGCCAACTCAATCTTTAATTGCAATACATATAATTATCAGGGCCGGTTTGTACCTTTGCCACACAAATTATTATGTATTATAAAATCAAGATTAAAAATATAAATATATATAAGAGAAATATTCAACTAATACTACCAATATAAAACAATAAAATTTCAAAGTATATCATCACATATCCTCAAAACAAATTTAGGATTGCTATTTGACACCTTAAAATGTCAAACACTACATGAAGTGACACCCTATGATTGGTTAGCGAAATCTTATAATATTTATTAAATTCAAATATGTCATACTCAATATTAAATTGTACCTCATTATGGTGTTAGACACTAGTAGTGTCCTTTAGCAATTCTCAAACGAATCACTCTCTATAATTGGAATTTGATGTAGTTTAGAGTAATTACACTCATATAGCTATGACAATTGTGCGTAATTACACTAGTATGACAATTAAGTATAATTAGACTATGTAATTACAAATTTTAAATAGTATTTATTATATAGTATTTTTTTTTTGTAATTACCAATTATTTTGTCAAACATGTAGTTAAACATGTAGTTATTAGTGTCCCAATAATTACAAGATATAAGAATTACATGGAAACACACCCTAACAAACATCTTGTTCATCATTTTCTCACCCGAACATAATAGAATGAACAATGAACATAATTTTATTAATGACCAAACACAAATCAAACAGTTTGACCTTAATTAAATATTAGTGGTGTCGATTTTTAAAATGCGAGCACAAGTGTACACCGAGCAAAACGCTTGCAAACCCATCAAAAGCAACATCAAAACGGCGGCCAACAACGTAAGAAACTGCCACGACCCAAACACGTAAAGCTTCATGAACTTTCCAAACTTGACCTTCCATCTCCCGTTGTAATACTTGTTCACATCTTCAATGACCTTATCCAAGTAGGGCACTCTCGTCAATCTAATCGACTTGCTCATCCCATTCCATAAGTTAGCCACTTCTTCATCACTCTTCAAACGGTTCATAATGATACCTCTCTCTCTTAGTACCTTAACATCTTCGTCGGTATCAATAATCCCGTTCATTAGCTCAGTGTAACGAGTAAAAACCAACGGCCCAGATGCGTTTGATGCTTCATAAGCCACTAAGTTTCTCAATATAGTCTCGACATTGACGTCTAAACTAACGGCGGGGAGGTAAAGAGTAACTGTATTAACGTCAAAAGTAACGGTTGAGAGGTTACCGTTTGTAGGCAAGAAATGAACACCGGATTCGAACAACTCAGTCACCGAAGGGATAGAGATCTCTTCCATCAATGGTGGCTTATTATTGTTATTAGAACTACTAGAACTCTCTTCTTCTGGTTTGGCTTCTTCTTTGTCTTCATTGAAAAACAAGTACTCAACTGGAGTTTTCAGGAGTCTGAATCCAGGAAGGTTGGATAGGATTGTCCATGGCAGTTTCAAAATCACTTTAATTGGTCTAGAAAAAAATACCCTTTTGAGAAGACGTATTGGACCTCTGTTTAGCTTCGAAACCATCTTCCAAAATATAGAGAGAAGCTTTTTCACCGAGTCTGTATTACCAAAAGAGCTCTCTTTTTCTTGTTCTTGATCCTCGCCAACTTCAATAACTTCGTCTTGTCGTTCGCCTTCCATTGCTGGTGTGATCATGTTGTATAAGAAGTCCAACAAGTGAGCACACTCGGAGAATTTAATAATCTCTGGCGAGTCTTGATGATGTTCCATCATCTTGAAAGGAGAAAGCTCTTTGCAAAATCCCACCAACATGGTTAACAACATGTCATCGGCAACTTCAAGCGACGAAAACTGAAACTCCAATATCTTTCTCAAAAGGAATAATGGGATTTGGTTTTCGAGCATTACTATGTCTCTTAGAATAGAGTTGTGAGCTGACTTTCTCCCTGTACAGTCAACCAAGTGTGACATCCTTGAGGAGAGTCTAGATCGAACCATATTTCCTTCTTTGATAGCGTAAACTTGAAGGAACTCAAGCAAAAATGAGGCATCTATGGCCATCATCCAAGCCAGAGTTTCGCCACTGAAGTCCAAGTACTTGTGGTAACAAGCTCGAATCTTGTGTTCATGATTGATTAAGTGTTGAACAAGATCTTGAAACTTATGACCACTTTGGAGGTGTTTTTGGGCTCTTTTGGCTGAGGATAGCTTGTACCTCTCCATTTCATACAGCTCTGGCCTCCAATAATGGTACGGGCCAATGGCTACTTCTTGTGGTGTGTAGGATTCAGGATCACTAGCCATCAGGATTTTGGGGACATTGAATATAGAGACAGGAACTTCAGCATCATCCTCAAGCTCTTCTTGGAGTGTTCGACTGATTTGGGTAACCCATCTATGCTCATCGAAGTTTGCAGATGATGAGTTTGATTTAGAGGATGTGGAGTGTTGGATTGAAGGCATTATTAATATTATGTTTGATATATATGTTTCAAGGAAAAATAAAGAAAGTGTTTGATGATAAGTTTATATTTGGAGCATTGAGTTGTGATCATGTTAGCTGAATTGTGGGGCGTTTTATTGGCAAGAATATAATAATTTTTTTTTGTCGCAGTAGCAAGAATATAATAATTATTCGTATATGTAACCATCATTTAATAATGAACTTTAATTGGAGTGTGCCTAGTCCTAGCTTATATATATATACATTAAAATATGGTCCAAGCGTTTTTTATGGTTTTAATAGTTTATACCTTTCACATTGTCAGGTTATGGTCTTCCGCTTCAACACAAGGTAATACTTGAAACGCCTACTTAATTAACTCTTCTTTACTTGCTTAGGAAAATAGTTATATAATTGATTAATCAACAAGTTAACAAATTTATGTAAAGATAAATAATATATTGTGATTTAGGTGGAGGTTGACATGTATCAAAGCAAAATAACCTTAACACAAGGATTTGAAACCATATTCCCTTCACTATTCATCACTAATCAATTATATTATCATTGTCATATTCAAGCAAAAAAAATAATCACTGTCATTCATGTTGCCAGAGGAGGGGTCCAATTGGGGCCCAATACTTCTACAAGAAATGGAGATGGGATTTGAACTTTGAAAAAACTATACCTTCCTTACAAAGTGGGATTTTGAATATTATGTAATACCTTCTTTAAAAAAAATTGTTTCTCTACATGGATAAGTGTTAACTAAATTAGCAGACTTACCAAATCGCTTATTTTTTTTCAGTTATGCTCCAAGTGATACTGATACATGCTAAATTATTTTCTAATCAACCATTATTATTATTGTTTTTCAATTTTTCTTCTTTCTACTAAAAATATTATTATTTTGTTATTAAACTACCATCCACCTGCTCACCATGATGAAAATGTTGTAAATTTTAGAGGAATTTACATGAAATATGGGAAAATTTAATAAAATTTGATATATATGGCTTTTTTTTGTGTGTGCATTTTTTATGGCTTTTTTTGTTGTTTTCCTTTTTTATGGGTTTTGTTTTCCCATATTTATCAAAATATTTGTTTTATATCCCATATTTTTTTTGTATAAGCTTATTTATTCTATATGGGCATTTTTGTGAGGGAATTTCTGTCTTTTTTATTTTTTTTATTATTTTGGCAAACATTTTTGTAAGAAAATTTTAATTCAGTAGTTTTTTATTATGCATTTATGTGAATTTTTGTGAGGGCTTTTCAGTCATTTTACGTATTATTATTATTGAAATTTTTTTTTTGTAAGAAAATCAATTCCCATTATGCATGCAGGTACTTGAGTACATATACTCTCTATCACATTTTTATCTGCATCACGTTTTAATTAAACTTAAAGCCTAAAATGAAAATCAATTTGTGATTCCTTTTCCACGTTTCTTTCTTGTACGCCTTTTCCTCCTCTTCTTCTTCTTCTTTTTCTTCTTCTTGCATCGTCATTATTGCAGCAAGCTCCAAGGCAGATGTCAATCTCCGTTGCTCAGGCATGGTCGTGGTATCGTGATGCTCGCGATGCAAAAATCTGGGGAGGTTGGCGAAGGCCAAGGCTAGATCTGGGGCTGGAGCTTATCATATACCCAGAAAGAAGAACTTCACTGAGTACTGGAGACATCTTCAGCTACTGGTTTTGGTTGTTAGTAACATCTAGCTAAGATTAGATTAAATCTATCTGTGGAAAAAATATATGTATATATATATGTATATATTGAACTGAGTAAAAAGAAATGAATTTTAATGGAGGTTTTGTGAAGAGGATGGGGGATAAATTAAATTACTGAAGAATGAGGAGAAGAAAAAATGGCTGAGAGGCTCAAAGCTTAGTAGGAAGATATGGTAACTGGTTACAGCGAGGTTTGAAAAAAAAAATCAAATCTAAAAATAAAACCAATTGCTATGGTACCTGGTTACTTAGTAAAGTGTAAAAACAAAATCAAATCTAAACAAAAGAATCTAAATTAATCGTTATCGTAACTGGTTACTCATAGGTCTAAAAAAAATCAGATATGAATAAAATGAATCAGGCGTCATGGTACCTGGTTATTTAAACAGATTTGGAAAAAAAAAACTGATATGAAAAAAAATAAACTAAATTGATCTTGAAGGTAACTGGTTACAACTAGGTCTGAAAAAAAAAACAGAGACAGTTGCAATGGTAAACGATTACTTAGCCAGTCTTGGAAAAAATATAAGATTCAAACAAAAAATCTAAACTAATCATAATCGTAACTCGTTACAGCGAGGTTTGAAAAAAAAATCAAATCTAAAAAAAATAACCAATTGCTATGGTACCTGGTTACTTAGTCAGGTGTGAAAACAAAATCAAATCTAAATTAATCGCTACTGTAACTGGTTACACCTAGGTCTAAAAAAAATCTGATATGAATAAAATGATTCAGGCGTCATGGTACCTGGTTACTTAAACAGATTTGGAAAAAAAAAACCCAGAAAAATCAAAAGTTTTGTTTGCTTGTTTTTTTATTTCTTGTACTTGTATTCTAAATAAATTTTGTAAACCTATCGATACATTTTTTAAGCAAACGTTCTAGTTCTATTTATTTAAACAATCAATAAACACATAAATATTTATGTTATAACCTTATTTGATGAATGTTTGGCTGCTAAACCTATTGATCTAAATATCACAGAGAAGAACCTTTTGACAACTTTTGCCATTTTCAACCAAAAAAACTAATGAGCTAACCTAACTTTCATATGTTAAAAGTACCCTAAAATATTCAATTACCTAGCTTCTTATACTACCCTAGTCTACACTAAATAATAGCAGTCAACTTTTCTTAAGTACATTTCTTAAATCAAATCAAATATGAAGTCAAGTACCGGTTACTTAAAAAGATTTAGAAAAAAAAAACCAAGAAAAATCAAATATGAAGTCAAGTACCTGGTTACTTAAACAGATTTAGAAAAAAAAAACCCAGAAAAATCAAATATGAAGTTCAAAATCAGATGTGAAAAAGAAGAAAACTAGATTTGAAGAAAGAAAAAGAAGAATAAGAAAGACCAAATAAGAAGAAGAAGAAGAAGAATAAGAAGAAGAAAGAAAGAAGACGAAGAAAAAGAAGAAAGAAAGAAAGAAAGAAGAAGAAGAAAATCAGTTCTTCGTCGTCGGAGGCGGCAGTGGAGGTAGCAACGCCAGAAGAAATCTGAGATGGCCATTGAATTGAGGAAGAAAAAGAAAGAAATGAGAAGAGAGAAGAGAAGAAAAAAAACAAGAAAATTAAGTTTATGGTAATTTATTTACCATATTTTAAACTTTTTTTCTAAAACTTACCATATTTTGTACAATTATTTTTTTTCCCATAAATTTAAAAACTATATATATTTTTCCCATATTTATATTTATGTAAACTTCTCTAAATTTTAACATACTTGTGTTGTATTTTTATATAAGTACTTGCTAAATATCAAAATATGATTTGAGAATTTCTTTTTCTTCCCCTACAAATATGAAATTTTGCATTTGTATACCACATTGCATAACGTTGAAAATGCTTTAATGTACATGTAAATAAACCTAAACCAAATCATCAAAACTACATAATTTCGGTTTTATTAAAAAGCCAACGCCGCATTAAAATTAATTTATTTCTCCTCTCATCATGTCTACTACTCCTCTTACAATATATCAAGAAATGAGAATAGGAATCATACATATTATCTATCTTTTAACACCAAAAAAGGGACAAATGGTTAACCTTCATTTGAATTACATTATTCACTTGTCTAATTCAATAATTCCGGGTAGTTCCTTACAATTTATCAATGAGTAGTCCTAATTATGGAGGATTTTTAACAACTATACAAAATTAACTTTGGTTTAAGTTATGTGTGCGATTACAGACTTGAAAAAATTGACGCTTGTAAGGCTAAAATTATGGGGTATAGTTTGTGTTCAGTAGTAGTATTTTCATTTAACCTAAAAAACCAAATTCTATTTTGTTGGTCTAGAATGAAACATCTAGAATATAAGAAAACATCAAGAGAATTCTTAGCTTCCATAAGGAGCCAAAGGACAATAATAAAAAAGTGTATTGGACTAATGGCAGAGCATATGTAGAGCTTTAGAGCTATGGGTGGGAGGCATGAAGCAGCTGATGTTTCATCTCATGTATTACACATTTAGTCAAATGAAAAACAAAAACATTAAGGCTTTCATAACATTCTTGACATAAGAAATATCTTAGGTTTTCATAACGTTCTTGACATATATAAGAACACCACCTTAAGAAGACAAATCCTAAACAACTATTTTACTACATATATAGTAGTAATGCCGGTAAACCATTCCTACCACAACCTTCTAGACAGTACTCCAAAAGTATATGAACATAATAGCACGATCGTGCAAAAGTCAAGGTCAATACCAGAAAACACATACAAACCCCATCATAGAAGAAGTCCAGGTCTAGTTTTTTAGTTCATCCATTTCACTTCATTCCAGCAAATAGAAACCTTCATCAGCTAAACCCACCAAAAACCACGCAGTAGTAGAACCGACCTGAAGAAGTAAAGGCACCAAGATAAGCAGGGAATTAACTATATCACTGTTGGCAATAATTATAAATATAAGGAACCCTGTAGCTTTAGATATCAATTACAATATACCTCTGCTTTTCTTCTTCAAGCTCCATTTATAGCACCAGCTTAAATCCCTTGGACAAGAAATCATCCCTACTCAAACAAGATAAAATACAGGTGAATTAATATACCAGTCAGAGTCAGCCAGGCCTTATGCTTTCACACAATTATTATTGGACACTATAATAAAGTGAGAATTATAAATACTAACAGAACTTAGCTATTGAAATTTGACAAAGAGCTCCACCAGCAGAAGCATATCAAAATCCCCCCAAAATAGTAATTATGTGTACATTCTTTAACAAAAACGATAGCTTTAGCTACATTAATAAACAACAAAATAAAGCCAAATGAAAAATAACAGAGAGAGGAGAAAAATCAGAAGTATTACCGCTTCTTCCCGCTTGGTTGCTGCTTCTCCTTCTCCTTGTTTTTCTTGTTCCCGTCCTCCTCTGCCTTCTTCCCAGAGTTGGGCTCATCAACTCCAATGAGGCTTCTCACACTCGCGATCTTTTGAAAACTCTTAGGATAGATAGTTCTTCACACTCTTAGCCTCCTTCTTTTCCAGATCATAGAGCATAGGCTTCTCATCGTCCTGGTCAAAAAGAACCTGATGGGCTCTCTTCAAATACCACAGTAAACAGCTTAGTCCACGACTCCTTATCCCCATATTCCTTCATAACCCAGAAGCAAACATAGTCCGCTTTCTCACTATGATTTCCGAATTTTACTACATCACAAAGCCACCCGCCCATATCCGTTATACTCGAGTAATAGGATTTACCCTCAGTATTTCTGTTAGCAATTGATTACCACTTATTTGAATAAAAGCACATAACTAGAATTGGTTGTTAGTTGTTAGTTTTCTGTATTATCATATTTCTGTTACGTTGTTTTTTAGTTGGTTGCAGGGTTGATTATTCTAACTAATCTCTTCTTTCTAAGATGTAATAATATATTTATAAATACAATTAATACAAACACCTGTATTGCTAACTAATCATGGGATATACCCATATAGCATTTGTCACTTTACAGTGGCAGCAACCCTCAGCAAAGTAGCAAAGTACGTTCCTTTCAAAGATAAAAATAAGTGAAAATTACATTTTTATATGGGTTTTTTGATTAAGTTTTAAAAAATACGGTTTTTTTTTTACCAGTATTATTTGATTGCTATTTAAAACTTGTATTCCCCCTCTATGAGATTTTTTTCTCATATTATTTTTAAAAAATCATTATTATCTCATATTTTTGTAAAAAATTATTGTTATGCTACATTTTTTTCTCATAATCTGATATTTTTTTTAATTAAATTTGTCCATGCAAACCAAAAAAAAGTTTAATTACTATATTTTTGTGTGTTAATAGCTAAAAAACCATATTTATATAAAATTCTCTAAAAATAATAATAAAAGCAAAGTACATTGGGCCTGGCCTCGGCCCATGCCCAGACTAAGTTTGGTGATGATGTCGTTTTCTTGTGAAGTTGCGTTTTCTAGTGAAGATATGGTTTTGTAGAAATTATGTCGTTTCTTAGAAATAGTGTCGTATTTTAAAAGAGTGTCGTTTCGAGAGGTTATGTTGTCTCTCTATCTTCTTTTTTTTTTTTTTTAAAAAAAAGATGTCGTGTTCTTTAAAAAAAATGAAAAATAGTACCAAATTGATATATGCTATTTCTAAGCGAAGCCAAGCAGGATATCTAGTATAGAAGTACTAGCTATATATGTCAATATCGAATGCTTTATGCCCAATTTAAAATCCGTAGGGATGTATATTATCACTTGGTAAGCTCTGTACACGTTTGTTATTAGAAATTGTTTTGGTTCAAAATCAATTCCTGAGATGTTCAAAGGATTCAGTTATTCCCTGATTACTTTGATATTGTTCCAAGCAACAGTTAATGGCTAGAAGAATAACCTTCATTAGTTACAGTTATAATATAGTTTTGCATTGTTTTCATGCTCGATCGATGCTAGGTTTCAATCATTGGGAATTCAAAACATCCGAATTTGAGTCAACTACAACAACTGGTATCAAGCTTAGATACACTGACAGAATTAGGAGAACATGGGTGGTCATGGCCTCCTAACCTTTTTTTCTATATTTTTTAACAATGTATTTTTGATAAAAAAAAATTATTATAAATATATTTAAAAATGTATATTGGCCTTCATAAAATAAAAAAATATATTTGCTTCCTCTATGTTTTATTCGGTCACTGCTTAGATAGATTTGAACTTGGTGATATTCTAATGCACAAAGAATAATGTTTTGTATATTCTCACTTTGGTAAGCTCTGTACATGTTTGTTATTAGAATTGTACATTTTTTTGGATGCTACAAGTTTATTTTATTTACATGTTTTGGCCCTCTTATTATAAAATGTGTTTGGGGAAATAGATAGTGTTTTGAGATCTAGAAAGCAATACTTTATGGATTTTTGACATAAAGCAATATTCTTGTGATCGAGAATATCACTTGATAGTACTACTATTATTATTATTTTCTTTTGTCAGAAGAAAAGAGTATTATCGAACAAGAAGCAAGAGAAATCAATATTAAAGGTTAGAAGGTGATTTACTACCTAAGAATCTAGATTATTAAAGAAGTAAAACAAGATTTAAAGAAATAACAACGAGCAAGTTAAAGAATCACACCAAGTAATTTTTACAAGGTTCACCACTACACAAAGTAATGACTAATCATTGGGACCTAGTCCAGAAAAAGAATTCCACTAAGATATAAAATGCAAGTTCTATAAAGTATCTCTGATTTTACAACCAAAACAGTAAATCATCTATACTTGTCTCTCTTGCATTTCCAGAGGCCACATGACTTCGAGCTCGTACGCGTGTCAGGCTCGGACACCCTGATCCAAGGTCATCCCTGAGAACAGATGCACCTCGGGGCCTACCTATCGAGCTCGTGAGGATTCCGAGGCTACCATCTTCGAAGTCGTCTCTGCTTCGCAGGCTCGATGTTTAGATTTCGAACATATTCCAGACTTTACGAGTTCATTCATTATGAATCCAGCTTTCGAGGTCACAATTCTCATGGCTCGAAATTTGGGTATAACATCTTGCCCCCTCAAAAGTATTTGTTCGAATCCTATGAGAAGGAAACTTTTGAACTACTTTCCTCGGGAACCGTACCGTCACATACTTGAGAATGGACACGTGTCAGTTGGGTATTGCCCATTCAGGGTACTCAAGTACCTTGGAAATCTGCCCACAATCATTCGTCTACCACCTTTCTGGTACCATCACATCAGTAATCCCTATCCGTTGGATCTTGCAAGGATTTTATTCAATGCTCTAGATTAATCCCCTTTTACCGTCTATATATAAGACCCCATTCATCGTCTTCCTTCTATTTTTCGTTCATCAGAGGAAAGAACAAAAACAAAACCTGAAACTCTCCCTGGGAACTTCTCGCTTGTGCATGTTTTCTCAGCCGAAGAAACAGAGGACCGTCAGTCTGTTCGAGACCATGAGAACATACCTGCAGCCTCTCCTTCAGTCGACAATTTTTTTGCAATCGCCTTCATTGTGTAAGTATCTGATATGTATATATATTTTTATCAGTTTCCGGCTTTGCTGTTTTTGTTCTTGGGAACACACTAGTTCATTTTGCAGTTTGATATTCTAGGATGCTTCGACCAATAAGTATTTAGATTTAGGTTTTCCCATTACTGGTTCTAAATCCAATTTATATGTAGAACAAACCCAAACATGGTCTCTTTTTTCTGGGTTTTCAAAATTCAAAAGACGTATCTTGCACACCAAGATATTTGGGTACAAAATCTTGGTTTTAGAGAATGCACGATATCCAATGTTACATTTTTTGAATAACCGCCACATTTTTTCCCTGATATTTCGGGATTCTCAAAAAGTTATGTCCACTCTCCTCCTTTTTCCTATAGAATACACGTTCTGACTCTTTAATAGGGTCTTAATATCGAGTTCGTTTTGTTCTAAAACTCCGAGCTTGTCCTGTCAAGCTCGTAATTCTTGGACCTTGCATGCATGGCCCTCACCATTTTTTCTTTCTCGCTAGATGTCACAGAATCTGGAAAGACGATGGGGGTCGTTGTTGGCAATCCCTTACTCGCCCAAAACCCCGAGCCCGGAGTCACTGTTTGCTCGGAATCAATGTCTGATTCACGAGTACGATCTCGAGCGCGAGCAGGAGGATATTCGAGCTCATTATCGCCGCCAAATTGACGAGGTCATAAAGAAGAAGAGGAGAACTCTTCGGGAGGCCCTTTATCTAGAGTCCAATTCTGGGCCTAGGCCGATCCCCCTCGACTCCTCACTAAAGGTCACCATCGCGTATTGTCTAGGGGAACTCCAATTTTCATTGATGGGGGAGCCTTCTTCCTCGCAGCCGAGGAGAGAATTCTTTGAGGCCGAGCACTACTGGAGCTCAGTCACCTCAATAATTCAGGTAACTGACATTCTGGCCTTACATGGTCTTAGGCTGTCAAGCTCCTTGAGATGTCGAGCTCCAACCTCTAGTGAATGAAGCTGCCATGCTCCAGGGACTAGAAACCCTGGCAGTAGGCTGAGGTACGCGGCATAGAGCCAGGAACACATGAAGGCAGGAGCGCTACTGCCTTTGAAGTCTTTCTTCAAGGACTTCACGGACTTTGTTGGGTTGGCCCCGTTCCAGCTCAACACCAATTCTTACAGGGTCCTGTCTTCCCTGAGGTCGTTATACCACGAGCTGAAGTGGAAAGGACCTTCACCACAGGAGATTTTATATCTCTTTTGTCTGAAAAGTAACCCCTCCCAAGCTCGGGGAGGAGACGGCTTCTACTATCTCTCGAGCTATCCCAAAGAAAAAAAAGTCTTTGAGGATCTTCCTAATCATCAGCCAGACTTTAAGAAAGCCTTCTTCTGGACAGATGGCTTGTCCCCATCTCGATGTTACTCATTCAGACGGATTCATAAGTATTCCAGCTTTCTTTATATCTGTGCTCGGGCTTCGGTTTGTAGGTCTGTACTTAGTTAAAATGTGTCTTGTTTTCCAGCCAATTTTCACCGTCCTACCCCCAACGTCACGATGAAGGAGCATAGAGAGACCCTGCTCCAACTCCCTTACGGTCGGAGGTCTCTCTCGTACCTCTTACACGAGAGTAAGCTCCGAGCTTGTGGGCTTTTGGAAGATGGCCAGTTCACCTCGGACTGGTCCAACAAGAAATATGATCATTGGGAGCAGGTGCCTCTGCCCACAGGCATCCTCCCCCCGAGGAGAGAGGTGAGGCCTCCACCTCCAGCTCGCCGAAGGAGTCCACCATCGGGGAATGAGGCTAATGATGAAGCCTCGAGCTCAGACTCGGATGAAGAAGGTAAAGTCATCCTTAGCTCAAGAATGTGGTCTCCCACCTTATTGAAACATAAACCCGATAAGTTAGTTTTATGTCCGGACGATAGAGACCACTTCTACATATGGACTTGGGTAGATGACCGAGTTCATAGGTTTGATAGTTGGCTCGGGAAATATGACACCATGTACAGTCTGAACAAGGTGTGGGACGGGGTAGCCGTCCAATATGGGACCAATGATTATAGGGATTTCGAGGTTGACGTCCACCTATAGGGAAGGTACTCCCCCCGCCTCTTCTGAAGATGGGGGAATCTCATGGTCCCCGAGCTCGAGCTCGGGGGAGAGTTCCAGTTAGGTTCCTTCTATCATTGCTTTGTATATCTGTGCGATATTGAATCACTTTATATACTATTCCCTCTTTTTGTTATGATTCACCTTGTGTCGTGACTTGTGCAGTCAAGATGGATTCCGACCTTGACAACATCATCGAAAGCGGTGGTGCCAAGAGGAGCAAGCGTCCCAGGGCGGGGTCGCGAAAGGTGGATCAGCCCACCAAAGTCCCCAGGAGGTCCGAAAAAACACCTCCTCCCCCAACTCCGCTTGTTACCAGTTCCATCATGGCGCCGTCTTCGCAGGTCGGTGCCTCCACCGTGGCACCGACTTCGCAGGTCGATGTCCCTATCATAGCCGGGCCCCAACTTCCTGTAGCGGTTCGGCCGACACTCGGTCCACCTCCTAGAAAGCCTTCTGCTTCTCGAACTCAGAAGCTGTCAGTTTCTACTCACAAGGAGGAGTATGTAATTGACAACGCAGCTGGGTCCCATGGGTCTACGCTGGGCTCGGATGTTATGTCATGAATCAGCCAGAGCTTTAGCAGTCTCGAAGCTCCTCAATGGCAATACTTGAACAATGCCCGAGACTACACTGCCCTCTATGAGAAGAGTATCGAGCTCGCTGCCGCGGTAAGTTTTCTTCTACTTCTTAGTTATATTTACACAGTCTTGGCGTTAATGACGGTTTTTTCTTTTGCCAGTCTCTTGCCTTTACTGCCCAGCTCAACTACAGGTTGAATAACGAGATCCACTCGAGTAAGTCTTATGCTCAGGAGGCAAAGGATCTTCAACTTAAGGCGAGTGACGACCTGAAGGCAGCAAATGAAAAGCTTGAGGCAGGAGCCGAGGAGCTTAAGGCCAAAGCGTCCGAGCTTGAGAGGCTGAATACTAGGCTCATGGAGCTCGAGAAAGAGAATGCCAGGCTCGCGGAGCTTGAGAAGGAGAACACTCGGCTCCAAGAGGCTAACAAAAAGCTCAAAGAAGATCAGGCCGCTACCTTTGATATAATTGAGGGCGAGAAGGCTCGTCTCCTTGCTGAATATAAGGAGAAGAAGGACCAGGCGGTTGACTCAGCCATGTACAGAATGTGGGCCAATAACGAAGACCTGGATACCAGCTTCTTAGGTCCTCTGGAGGCGAAGCTTCTGGATAAGTGGAATGCTCGGCTCGAGGCGGAAGAGGCTGCTCGGGAGGCCGCCTCCGAAGGTGCTCAGGAGGATAGTCATGCTATTCGTCCTGAGGGGTCCAGTGCTACTGATGCTGAGAAGGCCAAGGAGACTCCTCCTTCTTGAATCTGATCTCGGGGAAATCTTATCATGGGGCTGCGTCCCCTTATTTTTGTAATTGTTTTAATTTATGCCCGTAGGGCTGATACAATTTCTTTTTATATTGATATATATATATGCTTTACATTTCTTGGTTCGAAATATTTTGCATATTTATATTAATGAATCGTTTATGTTTATTTATTCATACAAACATAGTTTGGATTTTAGGCTCGAAACCCAATGCATTCGTGCATCGTTTGCTCGAATTATCCACTTCCGATCACGTTATTTATCAAGGTCGGATATTACTTTAACCATGAACCCGAAAGCACTTGTATGGTATGTAATGTGAATGGTTTAGTTATATCTTATTGCTTAGTTACTTTTTCTTGTCCTCGGTTATTTCTCCGAGGTTATGAGTTTGAGACAATTTTCCTTTAAGATATTCCAGCCTCGATCTCGACTTATCTCAAAGTGGGTTTAAGTACCAACTTATCGTCGATTAGTTCTAGTTGGTTTGCTCCAAACCTGTTAAGTTCGTACATTTGGTTAAATCCAAACGTTATCTTTTGATAATTTGGTTGTCCAAACTATCTAAGCTCGCATATCTGGTTACATCCAAATACTTTTATGCTTTTGAAAATTCAGTTATGTCCAAACTATCTAAGCTCGCGTATTTGGTTATATCCAAATACTTTTATGCTTTTCGTGCATGTTATTTTATTTTTTAAGCTAATGGTATATATACCCATGATGCCCCCTTAATATCCTATGAGTGTGACCATAGGTTATTAAATTAAGAGAGATTGCAAAAATAAAAAGAGATAACATATTGAATGAAATAGATCTTTATTTGATGAAATTCAGAAGCAGACAAACTAATACAGATAGAAAATCATGGCTATAGGCAACACTTTTCCTATACTATTGGTAGTAAGGTCTTAGGTGTTCGCCATTCCATGCTCGCGGTACCAGGCTCCCATCCAATCTTGCTAGCTTGTAAACACCGGGCCGGATGACTGACTCTATCTGGTATGGTCCTTCCCAATTCGGCCCGAGCACACCAGCTGCCGGATCTCGTGTTGCCAAAAATACGCGTCTCAACACCAGATCTCCTATTCCAAACTTTCGATCTCGAACCCTCTTGTTGAAATACCTGGTAGCTCGTTGCTGGTAGGCAGCGTTTCTCAGTTAAGCCTCTTCTCTGTTTTCTTCAATCAAGTCTAAGGTTTCCTCGAGATGAGTGTGGTTTGAATTTTGGTAGTAAATCTGAGTTCGGACTGTTGGGATTTCGACCTCAATAGGCAACATTGCCTCGCAACCGTATGCCAAAGAGAACGGGGTATGACCCGTTGAAGTTCGCGCAGTGGTTCTATATCCCCATAAGACTTGGGGCAATTCTTCGGGCCATCGTCCCTTCGCCTCCTCCAACTTTTTCTTTAGAGAACTCTTGAGAGTTTTGTTCACAGCCTCGACCTGGCCATTCGCCTGAGGATGAGCTACTGACGAGAAACTCTTTATTATGCCGTTCTTTTCACAAAAGTTGGTGAACAAGTCGCAATCGAACTGGGTTCCGTTTTCGGATACAATCTTTCTCGGCACCCCGTATCGGCATACGATGTTTTTTACCACGAAATCAAGGATCTTTTTTGAAGTTATCGTTGCCATTGGTTCAGCCTCCGTCCACTTCGTGAAGTAATCCACGGTGACTACAGCATATTTTACTCCGCCTTTGCCAGTTGGGAGTGTAATGACCCACTAATCTAGACTATTTGGACCATTAACGAAACTATACATAAAACTTACATTTTTACGAAAATACCATAATTTATTGAGTAACTTGCAAAATAAGAGTTATTTACAAAGTAAATACCAAAACGGATATGGGATCCCATTGTCTTTAAAACAAAAACATACTTTAAAATAATAAGACATTACATAATTAGTGCGGAAAATACATGTAAAAAGACATAAAACCGAAACTACATCCTCGAATCGAATAACGCTCGGCCCCTTGACTCCATTCACCATCGATACACATCCTCCAAGCGTCACGAATCTTACCGCCTCTAAAGCTTATTTTCCTGCACATAAACAGAAAGGAGTGAGCCTAATGCCCAGCAAGGAAAATCTAACACAAAGTCATATACATAATTTCATAAGAAAACATAAAGACTTAACATAATACATATAACATACACTTATTATAATGGCCATTATTACTTGGGGTCCCATAGACTAAACAAGCATATGCCCATGGGATTAGTGGGGTCCTACTAGCTAAGTAGGTCATATGTCCATAACCCATTTGGGGTCTTGTTAGCCATATGGGTCATATGCCCAAGCCTACAAACATACATACATATCATAACACATTTAATAGCATAAAACATATAGATAACATAAGCACATAACATATTGATTCTAGCCTATTTTCCTCACCAAAGTTACCGGGATATAATGGACTGAGTTGGGACTTTTGGAACACTCCTAAAACCATGATGAACAAGAGTGAGTTGAAAGAAGAAGAAGAAGAAATGAAAAGGATGGAAAGACTAAACCATAAAAAACATACTTACCGACTTATATGCTTAAGAACTTGGATTCCCTAACCAAAATAAGAATGAGGTTAGGGGACTGAGTAGAAGGTTTTGAGAAAGGAAATAACATGAAATGAATGAAGTAGAGTTTCGGGTTTACCTCAAAGATTTGCAAGATCAATCTAACCTCCACCGAAATACTATAGAACTCCCTTCCCAAAGTGTTTGATAAGCTTATGATGTTTAAGCTTATAGTTTTTCCCCAAACCAGGTGTTTACACTCTCACACTCACTTAACACTAGCAGCTTCTGAACTTAGAGCAAATGGTGAATAATGGCTGGGTACTAGGTCCTATTTATAAAGTTTGGGAATGAAAATATCTTGATTTTACTTGAATAAAAATAATGGCTTTTTAGGTGAAAATCATTTGAATAATCGTTCAGCAGAGGCTGAAGACTCGTTCAAAAGATGCTGGACTGTTGAAGGAGTTTGAATGGCTGAAAGGAAATGAATTCAAAAGAGTTTGAATTCATGCTGAAGGAGGCGATATATCGCCCCCTGTAGGCGATATATCGCCTGGGCCAGTATGCCCGAGGCGACCGTGCATCGTCTCGTGTTTTCCGTATCTACGTGCTGCGATATATCGCCCCCTATAGCTGCGATATATCGGCACACGCTGAATATTTAAACACGAAATTACACATTTTTAGCTAAGTTTGAATGGAGTAAACAGCCTTGACTAAGCCTTCAACGTATTCAAAGCTGCTGACTGACCCTATATCATTCAAACTTTACCCTTATTTAATTTAATCCTCCAAAATACTTAATCCTTAATTACCATTCAAAACATGTGCTTAAAATCATATTGGTTGATGTCTAAACCTTATAATATAATAAATATAATCCTTAATATCAGTTACATTAATCAAACCTTAGGTTATACTTAATATTCTTAAACTATAGGTTAAACTTAGAAAATCTATAAGTACTACTACGAGTGTCCAAATAATTTCCGGTCTGAACCAAAAATCCAAGGTAACAAAGATAACACTAAACATACTATAATACTACTAACCATTTAGCTAAGTAAAGTTCTTGGACTCTACAATTCTCCCCTACTAAAAAGAATTTCGTCCTCGAAATTTACTTACCAAATAACTCCGGATACCGGCTCTGCATGTCCTCTTCCAACTCCCACGTTGCCTCGCGTTCAGAACTATTGCTCCATAGGACTTTAACTATAGGAAAGCTCTTGGACCGTAACTGCTTCATCCCTCTATCTAGGATGCTAACCGGTCGTTCCTCGTAACTTAAGTCTTTCTGGAGCGCTATGGTATCATACTTGAGGACGTGAGATGGGTCTGACACATACTTGCGTAACATCGAGATGTGGAAGACGTTGTGACTATCGGCTAGTGCTGGCGGTAGGGCTAGTCTATACGCAACTGGTCCCACTTTGTCCAATATCTCAAAAGGACCTATGAATCGGGGACTGAGCTTGCCTTTCTTCCCGAACCGCTTGACACCCTTCATAGGAGATATCTTCAGGAAGACTTGATCTCCAACTTGAAACTCCACATCGCGTCGCTTGGTATCCGCATAGCTTTTCTGTCGGCTTTGAGCAGTAAGCATACGCTGTCTAATAAGCGTTACTGCTTCTTGTGCTTGTCTAACAGCTTCGGGCCCTAGAAGCTGCCTTTCTCCTACCTCGTCCCAGTGCAACGGTGATCGGCACCTTCTTCCATATAGCAACTCATAAGGTGCCATCTCGATCGTCGACTGGTAGCTGTTGTTGTACGAGAACTCAATCAGCGGTAAGTACTTGTTCCACGATCCTCCAAAGTCAAGTACACATGCGTGTAGCATATCCTCTAAAATCTGAATCGTACGCTCGGACTGCCCATCTGTCTGAGGATGGAAAGCTGTACTAAGACTTAACGTAGTACCCATGGCTTGCTGTAAGCTTCTCCAAAATCTTGACGTAAACACTGATCCTCTATCTGATACTATCGTCTTGGGGATTCCATGCAATCGTACAATCTCTTGGATGTAGATGTCTGCATATTGGTCTGCCGTATAAGAAGTCTTAACAGGCAGAAAATGAGCCGACTTGGTTAGTCTATCTATGACTATCCAAGCAGAATCATGCTGCTTATTCGTCCTTGGCAGACCCGTCACGAAGTCCATGGCTATATCGTCCCACTTCCATTCCGGTATGCTAAGCGGTTGCAATAATCCTGCAGGCCGCTGATGCTCTGCTTTCACTTGCTGGCATACCAGACACTTAGATACATACTCTGCTATGTCCTTCTTCATCCCTGGCCACCAATAGACTGCCTTGATGTCATGAGTCATCTTGGTAGATCCTGGATGAACTGAGTACGGGGTGCTGTGCACTTCTTCTAGGATCGTCTTCTTAATACTTTGATCGTCTGGCACGCATACCCGATCCTTATATCTCAATAAACCTTGACTGGATATTGAGAATTCTGTAGTCTTGCCCTCTCTGACTGCATCCATGTGTGTTGCTAGTGTACCATCATGTCTCTGACCAATCCGTATGTCCTCTAGCAGATTCGATTGGATAGACAAGTTAGTCAGCTTGCCTATAACCACTTCTATTCCGGCACTGATAAGCTCCTGCTGTAGCGGCTTTTCTATTCTGGATAAGGCTGCTAAGTTCCCATAACTTTTTAGGCTAAGTGCATCGGCAACTACGTTTGCTTTTCCCGGGTGGTATAGGATTTCGCAGTCGTAATCCTTTACTAATTCCAACCACCGGCGCTGCCTCATGTTAAGCTCCTTCTGAGTAAAGAAGTATTTTAAACTTTTGTGGTCCGTATAAATCTCGCACCGTTCTCCGTAAAGATAATGGCGCCAGATTTTTAACGCAAAGACCACCGCTGCCAACTCCATATCGTGAGTTGGATAGCGTTGTTCATACTCCTTTAACTGACGTGAGGCGTAGGCCATTACCTTGTCATTTTGCATCAGTACGCATCCCAATCCTAACTTTGATGCATCACAGTAGACAACGAACTTGTCGTTGGGTGTTGGGACACTAAGTACTGGTGTTGAGCAAAGCTTATCCTTAAGTAACTGGAAGCTTTCCTCACACTTATCATTCCAGTTAAACTTTTGTTGCTTCCGGGTCAGGTTGGTGAGTGGAGTGGCTATCTTAGAAAAGCCCTCTACAAACTTTCTATAGTAACCTGCTAGCCCTAAGAAGCTTCTTACTTCCGACGCGTTCTTTGGTCTAGGCCAATCTTTCACGGCCTCTACCTTCGATGGATCCACAGCAACTCCGTCTTTCGATATGATGTGCCCGAGGAATGCCACTTGTGAGAGCCAAAACTCGCATTTCTTGAACTTCGCGTAGAATTGGTGCTCCTTCAATCGCGTCAAAATCATCCTCAAGTGTTCCTCGTGCTCCACTTCATCCTTGGAGTAAATTAAAATGTCGTCGATGAACACAACGACGAATTTATCCAAGTAGTCCTTGAAGATCCTATTCATTAAGTCCATAAACGCGGCTGGCGCGTTAGTAAGACCAAAAGACATAACCAAGAACTCGTAATGTCCATAACGAGTCCTAAAGGCTGTCTTAGGAATATCTTCCCCCTTTACCTTGAGCTGATGATACCCGGACCGTAGATCGATCTTAGAAAATACAGTCGCACCTCGGAGTTGATCAAACAAATCATCAATCCAAGGTAACGGGTATTTGTTCTTAATTGTTACCTTATTCAGCTCACGGTAGTCTATGCACATGCGCATACTTCCGTCCTTCTTCTTCACGAATAGTACCGGAGCTCCCCATGGTGAATGGCTTGGCCTAATGAAACCCAAGTCTAGGAGTTCTTGTAGCTGTGTCTTTAACTCTTTGAGTTCCGTAGGTGCCATCCGGTATGGTGCCTTAGAGATAGGCTCGGTGCCCGGTACTAATTCTATCGTGAAGTCTATTTCTCTAGTTGGCGGCAATCCTGGCAAGTCATCGGGAAATACTTCTGGAAATTCTTGTATGACTCGAACATCTCCAACCTTAAGTGATGTCTCCTTCTCCACATTCGTGATGTTGGCTAAGAATGCTTGACATCCTTTCTCCATCATTCTCTGAGCTTTGAGAGATGATACTAACGGGGTGCGTAGTCCTGAAGCTTGTCCCATGAAGCACAGTTTCTGGCCGTCAGGAGTCTCGAACATCACCTTCTTGCGTCTGCAGTCGATCGTTGCGCCATGCCGTGCTAGCCAATCCATGCCTAGTATGACGTCGAAGTCTTTGATCATCAGCTCTATCAGGTCTCCTTCTAGTTCCTTGTCCTCAATCTTGATTGGTACGCCTCGTACAATTCGCGATGATAGAACTACTTTGCCCGAAGGCAACTCGGTTGCAAACCTAGTTCTAAATCTTTCACTAGGTTTGTCTAGTTTATCTATCATTCCTAACGAAATATACGAATGAGTGGCTCCCGAATCAAATAATACATGATATAATTTATTGAGGATGGAAACCTGACCTGTGAACACTTTGTTGCTAGCATCCGCCTCTCCTTGGGTTAAAGCAAAAACCCGAGCAGGAACCATCTTTTCGTCCTTCTTCCCTTCTGGCTTTTGCTGAGGACAGTCTCTTTTACGATGCCCTTCTTGACCACAGTTGAAACACTCCTTGGTGTTGGCGTGGCATTCTCCAGGGTGCTTCTTCTGACATTTGGCACATGGCGGATATTCCACGTAGCTCGACCTATTTCCCCCATTATTTGGTCGTGCCATTTTATTGTTGTCGGCTTGCTTGTTGTCAGGATGCCTTCTCTTCTGTCCGTTACCGTTATTGTTGGACTGACTATTGCCGCTATTGCCAGGCTGATTGTTGTTCCGACTGGCCTGAGGTTGTCTCTGCTGTCTGGGTTCAGGCTTGCTAGCTTCTTCTTTGCTCACGTTGGCCTGCAACCTTTCTACTTCAATTGCCGTCTCGAGAACGTCGGCATATGAAGTGTTTCCCGGGTTTGCTAGCTTCACCCCCATCTCGATCTTTGGTCGGAGTCCTCTAACAAACTTGTTCACCCTTAGATAGTCGGTTGGAACCAACTCTGCTGCGAACTTTGCTAAGCGGTCGAACTGACGAGCATATTCTGCCACTGTTAAATTCCCTTGCTTCAGATTGGTGAACTCCTCAACTCTCGTAGCAAGTACCGCTGAATTGTAGTACTTCTTGTGGAAGAGCTCCACAAATCGGGTCCACGTCATGGTGGCAGCATCATGGGATTGCTGGACCAAGTCCCACCATATCCTGGCATCTTTCTTGAGCAAAGATGAGACGCAGGATATGCGGTCTGCATTACTGAGGTTCATGTGGGCTAGGATCGGCTCCACATTCCTTAGCCATTCTTCCGCTTCAAAGGGGTCCGTAGTCCCTTCAAAGTTCGGAGCGTGCTGCTTGCGGAACCTCTCGTACACTGGCTCCATGTGCTGTACAGGATAAGGAGCGTAGTTCGTCATAGGCCATCCCCCATACGGACCAACTTGTTGGGGTGCTGGGGCCATTGGCTGCGGCTGCGGCTGTGACGGAGGCTGAGGCTAAGATTGAGCCTGTTGGCGTTGTTGTTCCAGAAGTTCCTCGACTTGCTGTCGCAGTCTGGCAATCTCTGCAGTGTTGTCAGCTGGCTGTGCCGGTGCGTTGCGGCAAGCAGTAACACGTACTCTCCTTCGGCGAACGGTAGGGACCGCATTGGTCGCTGGAACATCGTTGGAGGCGTTTCCGTTGGTGCGTGCGGATCTTCGGAGACACATCGTAGCAGAGTTCTAACAGTTGAAAGAAACATGTTAGAACTTTTCCTAATAGGCTCTAAGGCAAAAACTTATTCTAAACAAACATATCTCGGACCTATTTATTATGACTTCTTATGAAAAAATTATATAGGTCTTTATTTATTATTAGAGCGGGTTTCTATACTTAGAAAAACAAGTCATCTTTATTTTCTAAGTGTGTTTCTAATCATCCTATATGACTTAATTTTCAGGCTCGAAACTTATCTTTGTTCCAAAGTTAACCATATTGAGGGAGGGCTGGGATCAGTAAAATCGTTCCCACTACTAAGGCCCCCTAACTCTCAATAAGGAAACCAGGTTCATTGATTTGTATCCACCCTCACCGAACTTAGTCATTATTCATTTTATTTAGTATCTATTATGATTGCGAAAAAAATAGAATCAAACTTACACATGATATTCAAATAGCATGTTATTCATTTGGAAAACAATTTCACTTATTACAATCAAAAAGTAAATAAAACAAATATTAAAAACTTCTAATCTAAAAATCAGGATCTTCTACATCCGATCCGTCATCTAACATATCATCATCTATTGCCTCATAGTCATCATTATCATGAGCATCGAAATGTCCTATAGGTAGGTTGGTGAGAATCCTATTCTTTTGTTCATTGGTAATTGAAACTCAGATTTCGCGGTAAACCTAACTAAGAGGAAATAATATCTCATTGCTAAAGGCAATTCATCCTCCTCACGCATTTCTTCCCATATTTCTTCTAAGGCTGCTATTACAGAATGAAAATCCTTAAACAACCTAATTACTAATACATATTGTTCCGTTGATCTTAGCATTATTTGTTTAGCCTCTTGAAGGCCACCTATCTCTTGGTGAAACAAAAGCAACCTTCGAGTAATCCTTTCTAGGGCTCCTACGGTGTTTCTTGGCTCCCTTATTCTTTTTAAGGCCTTAATGGTTCGGATATCTTGGTAGGTTAAAGCTCCATTCATTTTTAACTGAAACATAAACACTAAAGTTAGCTATATACATAAGTAAAGTAACTTGTAACTTGTAACTTAAACACTTACTTGGCGGTCCTATTCGGAGCTTTGAGCATGTGTATCGAGGAGAACTTCATGCGAAGGAACCGTTTGCTCTGATACCAACTGTAATGACCCACTAATCTAGACTATTTGGACCATTAACGAAACTATACATAAAACTTACATTTTTACGAAAATACCATAATTTATTGAGTAACTTGCAAAATAAGAGTTATTTACAAAGTAAATACCAAAACGGATATGGGATCCCATTGTCTTTAAAACAAAAACATACTTTAAAATAATAAGACATTACATAATTAGTGCGGAAAATACATGTAAAAAGACATAAAACCGAAACTACATCCTCGAATCGAATAACGCTCGGCCCCTTGACTCCATTCACCATCGATACACATCCTCCAAGCGTCACGAATCTTACCGCCTCTAAAGCTTATTTTCCTGCACATAAACAGAAAGGAGTGAGCCTAATGCCCAGCAAGGAAAATCTAACACAAAGTCATATACATAATTTTATAAGAAAACATAAAGACTTAACATAATACATATAACATACACTTATTATAATGGCCATTATTACTTGGGGTCCCATAGACTAAACAAGCATATGCCCATGGGATTAGTGGGGTCCTACTAGCTAAGTAGGTCATATGCCCATAACCCATTTGGGGTCTTGTTAGCCATATGGGTCATATGCCCAAGCCTACAAACATACATACATATCATAACACATTTAATAACATAAAACATATAGATAACATAAGCACATAACATATTGATTCTAGCCTATTTTCCTCACCAAAGTTACCGGGATATAATGGAATGAGTTGGGACTTTTGGAACACTCCTAAAACCATGATGAACAAGAGTGAGTTGAAAGAAGAAGAAGAAGAAATGAAAAGGATGGAAAGACTAAACCATAAAAAACATACTTACCGACTTATATGCTTAAGAACTTGGATTCCCTAACCAAAATAAGAATGAGGTTAGGGGACTGAGTAGAAGGTTTTGAGAAAGGAAATAACATGAAATGAATGAAGTAGAGTTTCGGGTTTACCTCAAAGATTTGCAAGATCAATCTAACCTCCACCGAAATACTATAGAACTCCCTTCCCAAAGTGTTTGATAAGCTTATGATGTTTAAGCTTATAGTTTTTCCCCAAACCAGGTGTTTACACTCTCACACTCACTTAACACTAGCAGCTTCTGAACTTAGAGCAAATGGTGAATAATGGCTGGGTACTAGGTCCTATTTATAAAGTTTGGGAATGAAAATATCTTGATTTTACTTGAATAAAAATAATGGCTTTTTAGGTGAAAATCATTTGAATAATCGTTCAGCAGAGGCTGAAGACTCGTTCAAAAGATGCTGGACTGTTGAAGGAGTTTGAATGGCTGAAAGGAAATGAATTCAAAAGAGTTTGAATTCATGCTGAAGGAGGCGATATATCGCCCCCTGTAGGCGATATATCGCCTGGGCCAGTATGCCCGAGGCGACCGTGCATCGTCTCGTGTTTTCCGTATCTACGTGCTGCGATATATCGCCCCCTATAGCTGCGATATATCGGCACACGCTGAATATTTAAACACGAAATTACACATTTTTAGCTAAGTTTGAATGGAGTAAACAGCCTTGACTAAGCCTTCAACGTATTCAAAGCTGCTGACTGACCCTATATCATTCAAACTTTACCCTTATTTAATTTAATCCTCCAAAATACTTAATCCTTAATTACCATTCAAAACATGTGCTTAAAATCATATTGGTTGATGTCTAAACCTTATAATATAATAAATATAATCCTTAATATCAGTTACATTAATCAAACCTTAGGTTATACTTAATATTCTTAAACTATAGGTTAAACTTAGAAAATCTATAAGTACTACTACGAGTGTCCAAATAATTCCCGGTCTGAACCAAAAATCCAAGGTAACAAAGATAACACTAAACATACTATAATACTACTAACCATTTAGCTAAGTAAAGTTCTTGGACTCTACAGGGAGAGAGCCAATGAGGTCGATTCCCCATACCACGAATGGGCATGGGGATGTCAACATGGTTAGCTCAGATGGTGGAGCTCGAGGAATCGTGGCGAATCTCTGGCATTTGTCGCATTTCTTTACATATTCGAAAGAATCTGATTTAATGGTGGGCCAAAAATATCCTTGGCGTATGATTTTCTTGGACAGGCTATCCCCCCTAGTATGGTCTCCACAGAACCCTTCATGAATTTCTTCGATGATCTTCTTGGCTTCGAGTGGAGTTACGCACCGTAGTAATGGCATGGAGTACCCTCTTCTATATAGCTTTCCGTCCAACATGGTGTATCGGGGAAGCTGATACATTAACTTTCGGGCATGGTTCCGGTCTTTTGGAAGGACTCCGGTCTCGAGATATTCCACTATCGGGGTCATCCACGTTGGCTCAGGCTCAATCATACATACGTCTTCCTCCTTCGGCTCGTTAATGCTAGGTGCCGAGAGGTGTTCTATGGGGACAACGTGTAACGACCTGAATTCGCTAATAATGCTTAAGGGCCTTGATTAGTGTGCCTGGAGGGAATAATGGGAATTATGTGTGATTTTAATGATTAAGATTCATGATTATGAGTTAAAGCATGTTATATGACTATTTGAATATTTTAGATGCATGACTATGTGTATTAGTATGCATGTAGGCCCTGATTAGGTTAGAAGGGCATAATCGTAATTCTGGCCATTATGGGCATAACTGCTTTGTTATATGTGATAATTGTCGAGACCACATTTTTATGTGGATATATCTGTGATCTGTGACTCGAGACGATCCTAGTGAGCAAAATAGCGAAAAAGTCATAGCGGGGATTTATACCTGACTCGGGGTGAGCTTAGGGGTATAAATGGGAATTTAGTGAATATACTGGAGTCTATTTTCACATTGAGGAATAATATTGATAACTAATTAGGTATTGGGAATTAAGCGGGAAATATTAGAGACACTCGAGGAATTAGCGGGAATTGGGTAAAGTGACTAAAATGCCCTTAAGTGGATTAAAGGGTTTAGACTTAATGGGGAGGGCATACTAGTCATTTGGCTTACAGAAGTTAAGTAATACCAAGGATTTATGTTAGTGGGATTTGTAGAATATTGGAGAAGTCTGAAAAAGAAAGGAAAAGAAAGGAGAGAAAACAGAAAGAATTCTCTAGGTCGGCTTGTGCTTCCTTCACCTGTTTCTTGAGGATTTCTGGAGTAAAGCTCAGAGGAGAGCTGGGATTAACTAGGCATCAAAGATCCTAACCTAAGACTGAGGAATTGACAGAGGTTTAGCAAGGGTTCATCAGCACCTGAGGTAAGACTTAGAATTCTTCAGTTTCAGTTTCTGGTTTTTGAGTTGTGGTGTTTAAGATGAATTGGATGGAACCTTAGGGAATTCAGACCTAAGGCTGAGGAGGAGCAAGCCAAGGGAGTCTAGAGACAGCTTGTGGTCGAAATTCTATCAAAGGTATAAGGTCTAAACTCTAAACTTTGATGTTTAGCTGGTTTTTACTAGGTTTTAGAGTTTAGAGGTGATTATGGTGAATTCTGAGTTTGTGGGTGCATGTGCTTGGGTTTTAGGTGTTTGGGGTGCTTGGGATGAGTGGAGTGTGGTCATGAGGTTGTTTTTGAGTTTGGGTAAGAGTTGGAAGAGGTTTGGTTGAGGTTGGTTCGAAGAAATCGCAGAAGGGAAAAATCAGTGCAGGGCTGTCTGTGACTAGCGCTACAGCGCTAGCCTTTGGGCGCTGTAGCGCTAGGCCATTATGTTGAAGTATAACGTCCCTAAGGTAGGGTATGTCTGCCAAATACTCGTAATTCTAGGGTTTACGAGTATGTAAGGCACTTGACCAAAAGAATTAAATAAAATGATACGAAGAATTTCAGAAAAATTTAAAACTTTTATATAAACTTATTAGAAGAAATTATTACACGTATGAATACTTTAAATTTAAGGCAGCCATATGAAAACTCTAAACCATTATTGCATTGCTACTGAGTCCGCGCTCCACAAGTTGCTCAACAGCTAAAGCCACACCTGGAAAAAATGTTGGAAAATAACATAATGAGCTAACGCTCAGTAAGCAAATCTCATGCATACACATACACATGAATGTCGTGAGTTTGTAGTGCACATATACTAATATGCTGACTTATATACTTATGCATTTCATTTATTGCTCATGCACTTTCAAACTTTACTTTTATGCTCTTTCTTTTAGTTTCACATTTTTATGGGCCCAATATCACTTGTGCACACTGTTTGATTCGGCCAATGCCTGCAGGGCTTGTTACACATATCATATAGAATCCCATGGGTTCTCCTCCGGCTAGCCATCATCTCAGCTAGGCTCATCATAACACTCATTTCATCGTCGCCATAGCTGCCATACTTATTACACATATGGAGGAGAAAGACGGGAACATGGCAAGCATGTCTGAATGGTCAACTCTGACCTAGCCCATACTAGTGGGCAGCCACTATTAGTCTTATAGACCTCCGTCTTCTTTGCTGAACTTACTTAATTGCTTCATCAAAACAGTGGCACCCTTTTTAAACATATTATTATCACTTTGCTTAAGTCTTGTGTCATTAAAATGTTAAATTTTTACATAAGACTTTTCAAGGCATTTCATAACTTTTCTCATATTCATATGCATGGTCTTATATCACATAATAATGTATCACATAACTGTACATGCCATGCATACATGCTGATGCTGAAATGCCAATGTTCATGTTCATGATTCATGTTGATGGTATTCAATCAAGGCATTGTATCACATCTCATATAACTCAAAACATCTTTAGTCATAATACATGAAGTTTTGGGTTGGTGGCGTTGTTATACCTTAACGTAGAGCTATGGCTCAGGTCTAATGTTTCCAGCCTAAAATCTTAAACGCTTCATATATCATAACATATAACAAATCATGAACATAAAGTAATCCACATATCCATCAACATAAGAACACATACTTGCACATAATTCATATCATTCTTAACCAAGTAAGACATCTTTCACATATCACGGAATTCATCAATTACATATCACACAACACCCTTATGGTGTTCATATAACCATTCTTCACATACTTATCATAAGCATCATCATCATACCATACTTAACTCATCAGATGTACACAATCAATGTAGTCATGCATCTTACACTTAAGCACAAAAGGTGAGATTTACTTACCTTAGGTCCTTAGCTTATTTTAAAATTGCTCAGCAAGAGTCAATCAATCAAATCCTATTCAAGGCACATCATTTATTAAATTCTATCAAAATCGTAAATATACACTATTGATAGTGTATATTAACAATACCATAAACTATATGAATGATAATAATAATTATTATCAACGTAATACAAATAACTCTTCATATAAAACCATGCTTTAAACCTTGCTCAAAAGATAATGTACTCTTATGATAATAATAACAAGAATAATAATTATCGTCTATAAATAAACTTACTTCAATATTAATAACAAAAATACTTCAATAACAATACATATATGAATGTATATATTCAAATAGTCATTTTATAAAAGAAATCATATTTTTAACATAAAGTTGTAATAATCGATATAATGATAATAATATAAATATAAATATTTATATTATTATTAATTGGTCATAATATCAATTCCAGTGATATAATAAATATACTTTATCCAAAATTTACTGGTCTTACAAATATCAATAACTGTAAGAAACTAATACTGATATTATTTTGATATTTAAATATTAACAAGATATTAATATATAAGAATAATTGTTAAATAATAGGTTTACTATAAATCACACTTTTCATATATATATATATATATATATATGAAACTATATTCTTGATTTACTTAACAAAATAATAACAATAATAATTAAAATTACTTAATCATAAAAATTTCCATATTAATATAAAATCAATTAAATATGTATTTTTATACTTTATTTAATATCTAATATTTTCTAGAAAATTGGACAGCACAACGACTATAAAGTGGACAATCCCAAAATCAAAACCTGTATAAAAATACATATAATCCCAGACAGCCAGTAAATTACAGAAAATATTCCATATATCAATAATATATAATTATATACTATAAATACACATAATAACAATTACTCTAATCAATCACAATTAAATCACAATATAGGTCAAAGAAATTATACCACAATGATCGAGTTCCACAACAAGTCAAACGGTGATTTTCTGAAACTCAAAACGTACTTCGGAACCTCGAACACTAAGTTTCGACCGTCGGTCTACGGTGGATCGCGGTGGCTCGTGGTGGGCCCACCACCCAACTATGGTAGATGTAGGAACAAGTTATTGGGTTTTGAAGCCCACAACACGAGGAGCACGATGGTGGTGACGGATCGGCAAACGGATGCCCGAGGTGGCCGAATCGCAACTTTGAAGTCGCGGGGTGGCCGAACTTAAATCGAGTGGTTGAGGCATTTAATTGGCGAGTGAGCTCTAGATTCCCGCGTGGGACGATAGTTCGGAGGCCTCTGAATCCAACGGTCCGGCGCGTGGCTAAAAGTGGTGGCCGGAAAGTACTCCTGTGTCGTCGGCAACAGTAACACGCAGAGAGAGAGAAAGAGAGAGAGTTTCTGAGGAGAGAGAGAGTTTCTGAGGAGAGAGAGAGAGGGGCTCGGGTAAAAAGAAAGGCTGAAGCCTTTTCTTTTTTTTTTTTAAATTACACTTGGACCCAAAATACTAAAATTCTTTTCTAATAAGCCATTTAGCAAAACTTTCTTAATTTTATAAAAATCCCCAATTAAAATTATATGACATTTGGGTCCAATACCTGACTACTCAAGTTTCTCTCTCTTTAATCTCATTAAAACATAAAATGATATTTTAAACACTATTTTTCCATTACTATTTCTTAAATTTGTAAACTTGTACATTTTATGTATTAAAACTCTGATTTATAATAAAAAATGTATAATGAAAATGTTGGATATTACATGAAGGGAGTTTGGCTTCTGTTTGTAGCGCTGTAGCACCCTCCCAAGAGCGTTGTAGCGCTACCCTGCCTCCTGAAAGGGATTTTAGGGTTATTTGCAAGGGTTTTTGACCTAAGGTTTGGGGTTTGGTTCCACCACCTTGTTTGGTTGAACTAGGACTTCCCGGGGGCTCGGGATTGGCCCCGGGGCTAGGTTTTGAACTTGGGGATTTATAATGACTTTGGCCATGATTGTGACTAGGTGAGCGCTAGAGCTCGAGGGGGATCGTGCTCAAGGAGTCGAGGGATCAAAGCTATTGAATTGAAAGGTAAGAAAACTGCACCCGGTTATATGATTGTGATGGGACTAAGTGCTCCAGAGAATTGTATCGTGTCAATGTTGGTATTACGCCATGGAACATGTAAAAGCGCCCTAAGAGTGTTGTACATGATATTAGCGCTCAGGGCGCGGATTGGCCACTGGTAGCCAAGGACAACGGGATAACAGAGGGAGCGGCCTATGAGCGTTAGCCCTAGTTATCATTTGTAAATTGTACATGTAACTAAATTGATATGCCTAGTATGTGGAGTACTTGATTATTCTGATTGATTATATGGTTGAAGTATGTAATGCAACGTGAGATATCGACTTGTCTGTTGATTGCTTATGCTCTGTTGTTGTGTTTTCTTGCTAGGCCTTGACTCACGGGTGCTACGTGTTAAAGGCAAGTTGGACCAAGCCTGAGACGGAGAGCTCCGAGGTGGAATGTACATAGCCAGCTGTGCGATCATCATGGTCGAGGAGTGGATCAGGACAGGGATTGCCTAACCGCTTGTTTTGCCTTAGTATGGCTGGTTTTTATATCTGAATCTTATAACTTTTGTAAACGATCTTTAAACTTATATTTTTGGGATCCCGTGTAAACAAGTAACGTTTCTTATTGCAAAAATGGCTTTTGAGACCAAACCATTTTAAACCCTAGTTCCTTTTCAGTTTTAGTAACAAGATTTTAATTAAATGACTTGATTAGCAAGTCTGACTTTATAAACACACAGTGTATCGGTCTTGGCTATCCAGGGCATTACACAACATTTAGTTCATCATTCTCAGCGGAGGTAGCGAGCCGAGCTAAAGCATCTGCATTTGAGTTCTGCTCTCGGGGAACCTGTTCGATCGCATAAAACTCGAAATGCTCTAATGCATATTTTTCCTTCTCCAAATTAGCTGCCATCCTCATGCCACGAGCCTGGTATTCTCCCAAGATTTGATTAACTACGAGCTGGGAGTCACTGTAGCAATGTATAGCTTTAGCTTTGAGTTCTTTTGCTATACGAAGTCCCGCGAGTAAAGCCTCGTATTCGGCCTCATTATTCGACGCTTTGAAGCCAAATCTTAAGGCATAATGAAATCTGCTCCCTGCGGGGGTAACCAAAATGACCCCTGCCCCCGCTCCATTTTCATTTGATGAGCCGTCGACGTAAAGTTTCCACAGCTCGTGGGCCGGGGTTATCACCTCGTCGTCGGCTATGCCGGTACATTCCACTATAAAGTCAGCCAAAGCCTGAGCCCTAATTGTCGTCCTCGGGTGGTAGGTGATCTCGAACTGCCCAAGCTCAACCGCCCATTTAAGAAGTCGACCTGAAGCCTCCGGTTTGGACAAGACTTGTTGAAGTGGTTGATCAGTCAACACATGGATGGGATGCGCCTGAAAGTAGGGGTGAAGTTTACGAGATGAATGTATTAAGCTCAGTGCCAGCTTTTCCATCAAGGGGTATCTCGATTCTGCCCCCAGTAACCTTTTACTGATGTAATAAACAGGTCTCTGTACCTTCTCTTCTTCCCGTACGAGTACTGCGCTTATCGCGTGTTCGGTGGTGGAAAGGTATAGGTACAGTACTTCTCCCGTAACAGGTTTTGACAGTATGGGGGGTTCTGCAAGGTGCTTTTTGAGCTCCTGAAAGGCCAGCTCGCACTCCTCCGTCCATTCAAATTTCTTGCCTCCCCTCAATAGGTTGAAAAATGGAAGACCACGGTTCGTAGATTTCGAGATGAATCTGCTTAGGGCCGTCATCCTACCAGTCAAACTTTGGACATCTTTGTGTCTTTGAGGTGAGGGCATGTCAATCAGGGCCTTGATCTTGTCGGGGTTAGCTTCTATTCCACAAGCGTTCCCGATAAAGCCCAAGAATTTTCCTGATGATACCTCGAAAGTGCACTTCTGAGGATTCAGTTTCATGTTATACTTTCGGAGCACGCCAAAGCACTCTTCGAGGTCATCAACATGGTTATTGTTAAGTTGAGACTTGACAAGCATGTCGTCAACATAAACCTCCATGTTGTTGCCTACCTGTTCTGAAAACATCATGTTCACGAGCCGCTGGTATGTGGCCCCAGCATTTTTTAGCCCGAATGGCATGACATTGTAACAGTATAGCCCCTTATCCGTTATGAAGCTCGTATGTTCTTGGTCGGGGGCATGCATGGGAATCTGGTTATATCCAGAATAGGCATCCATGAAGGACATCAGTCCATGCCCCGCCGTGGCATCCACGAGATGGTCAATCCTTGGTAACGGAAAACAGTCTTTCGGGCAAGCTTTGTTGAGGTCTGAATAGTCAATACAGGTCCGCCACGTCCCATTGGGTTTTGGGACCAACACCGGATTGGCTAGCCAGTCAGGGTAAAAGGCATCCCTAATGAATCGGTTTGTCTTCAACCTGTCAACCTCCTCCTTTAGTGCCTTCTTTCTGTCTTCGTCCAGCTGTCTTCGCTTTTGTTGCTTCGGAGGGTAGCTTTTGTCTATATTCAGTGCGTGGCTCGCTATATTCGGACTTATTCCCACCATGTCCGAGTGCGACCACGCGAAGACATCCTGGTTCTTCTTCAAAAAGCAAATTAGTTACTATTTTGTCTCATCTTGGAGGTGTTTTCCAACCTTCACCTTTTTCGAGGGATCGACTTCCTCGAGCTGAATTTCTTCGAGCTCCTCTAAGGGTTCGAGATCAGCTTTCTCCTCACTCCTTGGATCGATCTCTTCATCAATTTCTAAGATTATCCCGTCTTTATTTTGAACAATGACGAGTGTTTGTGCGCTCGTCTATTTTTTTCCTCTCAAGGAAATACTGTAGCATTCCCTCCCTGCCAATTGATCTCCCTTTAATGTTCCGACGCCGCTAGGGGTCGGGAACTTAAGGGCCAGATGCCTTACTGATGAGACTGCCCCCAGCCCGACCAGAGCGGGTCTCCCGAGCAGCACATTGTAGGCTGATGGTAGATCTACTACCACGAACTCCATCATCTTGGTTGCCGAGACAGGTTATGGGGAGCTCGATGGATCCCATGCAGGCGGTCCCTTCTCCTGAAAAGCCGTATAAAGTAGTTGTACACGCTTTCAGGTCGCGAAGGGAGAGTACCATCTTCTCGAAGGTTGCTGTATAGAGAATGTTGACTGAGCTCTCATTGTCTACGAGAACTCGGTGGACCCTTTTATTTTCCAGCTGGAGAGTGATGACCAGCGGATCATGGTGAGGAAACTGGACATGGGACACGTCTTCCTCAGTAAAAGTAATTGGTTGGGATTCAATCCTCTGACTTTTTGGAGCTCTAGGTTCAGGTTCGTAAGGAGACCCGTCCCCGGTCTTTAGCTCGTTAACGTATCTCTTTTGGGCATTTTTGCCCGTTCCTGCGGGATGAGGCCCTCCCGAGATGGTTATCACATCCTCTCCATCAATCGGCGGGGGCCTATCCTCTTCCCGAGGTCAGGAATTATTGTTTTGTGTGGGTTGCGACGCGGCTACTCTCTGGTTCGTGGTCGCCTGATTAGTACTCTGGTTCTTGACATATTGTCTAAAGTAACCTCTCGAGATCAATCCTTCGATCTCGTCTTTCAGCTGTCGACATTCATCGGTAGTATGTCCGGTGTCTCTGTGAAATCGACAATACTTACTGGAGTCCCTCTTGGACTTTTGATTTCTCATCGGGTCCGGACGCCTAAAGGGGACCTGGTTTTCATTGGCCAGGTATATGTTCTCCCGAGACTCGTTGAGCTCGGTGTACACTCTGTACACAGAGAAATATCTTTCCCCTTTCTTTTTCTTTCCTCCCTCGGCTTCAGGGTTACTTCCCTCGTTCTTTTTTCTCTTGGAAGGGTTTTCCACAGTAGGTTTTTAAGCTACTGGGTCCGCCGAGGTTGAGGCAGAGTTTACATTTATCGTTGTAGTTTCGGGCTGAGAAGTCACATTAAGTGTCAACCTCGCTTCCTCTACATTGACAAACCTCTGCGCTCGTCTATTAAACTCGGTTAGGGACCTCACCGGTTTTCTTTGCATATCGTCCCAGAGGGCGCTTCCTGGCATTACTCCAACTTGGACATCCATTAAGTGTCCACTGTTATCCACATTCTGAGCTCGGGCGACTTCCAAGTTGAACCTTGTAAGGTAACTTTTTAATGTTTCGCCTGGTTGTTGCCGAACATTAGTTAGGGTTGACGCCTCAGGTTGAACCCCCATCATGGCCTTGAACTGCTTTTTGAAGTCTTTAGACAACTGCTCCTAAGAGGTTATTGAATGTCTCTTATATTTTTCGAACCAGCTTTTAGCTGGTCCTGTCGACGCTGCTGGAAACAACATGCATCTGAGCTCGTAACCCACGTTACTGGCTCTCATTATGGTGTTGAACGTACTCAGATGGCTATATGGGTCGGTCTTTCCCTCAAACGTTGGGACGTGAGGGATTCGAAACCCTTGGGGAAATGGAGTGTTGGAAATATGGGGAGCAAACGGTTCAAGCTCCTCATCAGAATCTTCATATCGATCATGTTCTTGCTCATTTTTCAAAAGCCTAAAGGCCTTTTCGAGCTGATCAATTCTTTCTTGGACTGGGTCCGCGAGAGGTACTGTCTGGAATCGGTTGTCATCGATCACAATTCCAGGCTCGCGCCTCCGTAAGGGATTTTTACGCCTATTTAAGCGATCCCTCAGGTCCGGATTTATCGGGTCAACATTACCCCGACTCTGATTCAGGTGTTCTCGCAGGTTGGGGT
The DNA here is from genome assembly GCF_963169125.1 of Humulus lupulus. Lineage (NCBI taxonomy): Eukaryota > Viridiplantae > Streptophyta > Magnoliopsida > Rosales > Cannabaceae > Humulus > Humulus lupulus. Next base: position 25,299,465 of record NC_084800.1, on the reverse strand, counting down.
GATTTCTGCGGCTTCCAATATTCTTACAGCCTCGGTCATGTTTGCTGACCGACCTAGTATCTCCAGAGTCGTCACTGGTAAAACTCGTCGCATAATTATTTCGAGATGGACTTCTCCCATGTCGCCTCGTCTCTGCCGTGCGAGACCAAGATGTTTGACTTCTTTCTGATGGGGCGCCTCTCCGCTCCTGGAAAGCTTCCCTATTTCCTTGTCTCCCTCCCGCACGCCTTTCGCCCTGATCTCGAACCGGTTGAGCATTCCTGCGAGGGGGCGAAGGATATCTTATTGGTGATGGAGGGAACCGTATGGGTGACGGTGGCTGCCATCCATTTCGCGGCCTAGACGGTCCAGAGTTCGCCCGAGATGGGTTGGTTGCATTTGGTGCGCACCCAGGGATTTGAGTCCGAGCCTCTGCAGGGCCTCGGTTGTTTTCAGTTCCCGCAGGTACTTCCATAGGTGGATTAACCGGGGCCCTAGTCCGAGTACTTCTCTGGGGCCTAGAGGGAGCGGATAGCTCCGCTGGTGCCGGAGGTTGAGCCGGCCTTCTTGTGGCAGCATCTTTCCGTGGGTGACCGCGGGGTCTACGGGGAGGAACGTGTACGTCCCTTGGAGGAGGGGCTTGGTTTTCACGTGGAGGCGGGGGCTGAGCCACCTGCGCCTCTGCGGCTATCCTTGCCAACTCCTCATTCCGTTTGTTGGCCTCTGTCAACTGCTATTTCAGTTGTCGGTTCTCAAGTTCCACAATGGGAACATACCTCTCAGGATTGTAATACATATCTTCATCCCTTGGTGGAGCAGGTGGTCCCCGAGAATCGGAAGATCCACTTCTTTCTTCGACATCTGGGTTTTCCATTGGTTGTTTCCCAGGACGTCTTGGGTAATTCTCTTCAGGAGCGTTCTGATTATTAGTGGTCATGACTTACTCAGGGACTGGATGCTTAAGGCTCTCAATGAAAGCACCAAACTGTTGACGCCGTTTTCTGTCAACAGTGAAAGAAGAGCACATAAACAGTAATCAGTAATGGCCAATAAAAATATGATAACACAAACACGGTTTTTTACGTGGTTCAGCAATTAAATCTGCCTAGTCCACGAGTCTTTGTTATTAAACCCAAGATGATCTCTGAAAATTCTTCAAGGATGAATTCTTCAGAGTTTTCTCTCAAGATCACAAAAATTCCTCTCTTTACAATGGTGCATGACCTCTCTATTTATAGAGAAGATTTCATAATACTATCCCACATATTTCGGGTAGTTACTCTATATTATCAAATTAAATGGCATTAAATGCCTGCAATCCGATATAACAGGAAACGTCCCCTGAAGACCAGGAAGCATATAACTGATCAAACAATATCCCTTGATTGTAGGGGATTTACAGTAATAAATGTAGGCCGCGTCTTGTTCTTGGTGATTTACTAGGAAATTCAAAGTTATTATCCTACACCACCAAGACCCTATTCTCCCAGGTTTCCTATTGACTTTCGAGCTATAACATTTCCCGAGGCCACATGACTTCGAGCTCGTACGCGTGTCAGGCTCGGACACCCTGATCCGAGGTCATCCCTGAGAACAGATGCACCTCGGGGCCTACCTATCGAGCTCGTGAGGATTCCGAGGCTACCATCTTCGAAGTCATCTCTGCTTCGCAGGCTCGATGTTTAGATTTCGAACATATTCCAGACTTTACGAGTTCATTCATTATGAATCCAGCTTTCGAGGTCACAATTCTCATGGCTCGAAATCTGGGTATAACAGAATCAAACATTTCTCCTTCTTGGTCACGAGTTCTTTTAAAACAAAAGCCAAGCTACCTCCAGTCTTCTCAGTTTCCTTATCTTTCACTTTCTTTCCCTTATTCCATCTTTTGAGGGTTAATTCATAATTCTGTAGAGAACCAATCAGTTCATCCTAGGGCTGAGCATAAAATCCGAAAAACCGAAAAAACCGTATACACCGACCTTTCGAACACTGAAAAAACCGAAACCGATTAAACCGAACACCGAAAAAACCGCCAACGGCGCAAACCGCCACTGTTCGGTCGGTTTGATAATTTTGTCCGGACCGACCGGCGAAACCGAAACCAACCGAACAATATAATATATAATAATATAATATTATATAATTATTAAATAAAAATTAAAAAAAATATGAAATTATGTTCTATATATTTATGTTTTAAAAATGCACAAAAATGGATTCCAACAATCCAAAAATTTTAGATTTTTAAATAAAACTTTCAAAAAAAATATATAAAAAAATAAGAAATTCGGTTTGGTCGGTTAAACCGACCAAACCGCGGTCCAAAACGGTCGGTTTTTTCTTTTAACTGGTTTGGTCGGTCGATTTTTGGATTGCACCAATCCGGACCGAAAACCGAATTCTGGATTTTATGTTATGAAAAAACCGCCCAAACCGACCAATGCTCACCCCTAGTTCATCCAGATCCATATCTTCAACATCATGCACTTCCTCAATAGATGTGAGTTTGGCTTTGAACCTCCTTGGAAGAGACCCAAGAACCTTCCTTACAAGCTTATCGTTGGAGTAAGTCTCTCCTAGAGCATAAGACTCATTAGAAATATCACACAACTTAGCATGAAAATCAGCAATCAAATCTTCTTCATCCATGGTTAGATTTTCAAATTCTCTGGCTAAGGATCTCAGTCTTGACTTCTTGACAGCAGAAGTACCCTCATTCTTGATCTTCAACTTATCCCATGCTTCCTTAGCAATCTCACAATTTGCAACCACTTTCATCTGATTAGTGAAAACAGCATTGAAAATGGCATTGAGAGCTTTAGAGTTAAAGTTGGCCTTCTCAATTTCATCAGTCGTCCACTTGCTTGCAGCCTTAGCAATATCAACATTTCCAACAATCTCAGTTGGGGGTGTCCAACCCTCTGAAACAGCCATCCAAACCCGTTCGTCTACAGATTTAAGATAAGCTCTCATCTTTGTTTTCCAATACGGATAGTTAGCCCCTTCAAGCATGGGAGGTCTGGATGTAGATCCTCCTTCTCTAAACACATCCATGAATGTCAACACAACAAATGAAACACACAAAGCTCTCGTAGACTAAGAGAGGGTAAGATGGATCAACGAAAAAAAGATCAAAGGCAAACAAATCACCCAAACAGAAACACCCAGGAAATAGTAATCAAGAATTACAGAACGCTCTGATACCAAAATGAAGGTGATTTACTACCTAAGAATCTAGATTATTGAAGAAGTAAAATAAGATTTAAAGAAATAACAATGAGCAAGTTAAAGAATCACACCAAGCAATTTTTACAAGGTTCACCACTACACAAAGTAATGGCTAATCCTTAGGACCTAGTCCAGAAAAAGAATTCCACTAAGATATAAAATGCAAGTTCTACAAAGTATCTCTGATTTTACAACCAAAACAGTAAATCATCTATACTTGTCTCTCTTGCAAAATTCCTTAGCTTGATCAACTTGAATCTTTACACTTGAACTCTTGCAGATTTAACTTTCTTTCAATCCTCAGTCTGAAGAACAATCACAGCTCGCCATGGATGAACACTCTCTGAAAATCAAGTTCTTCAACTTGTGAAAGAAGAACAACAAAACAACCATACGAAAAACAAAACCAAAAACTCACTGAGCTAAGAAAAACAACTTAACCAATTTGAGATCTGAGTTCTAACCAACTCAAATACCCAGCCACACTCAAAACAGAAAATCGTTAGGAAAATTAATTCACTCAGCACACACTGAAAACTCGAAACCTAACAACACAGTCACATTAAACAAAGCCACGTAAGCAAACAGACAATTATAACAATATCCAACTTCTAGATGCAACTGGCAAAATAGCAGATGAACCAAAATACTGTCAAGATACAAAATACAGATGCAACTGAAAAAGTAACAGATGAATCATGAAATTGCCAAAATACAAAATACACAAAGTAAGACACTTACAAAGGTAATTATTTTTCTAAAGTAATATATTTCAGATTTGAAAGACTAATCGAATATGCTAGGTGTGTGGTTTCCCATTTTTTTTTGTAATCATACAAGAATTTCACTCATTAATAGTGCGGTATTGTACGATTAACAATAGATTCTTTTAGATATAAATAAAAAACAAATTATTTTTGTTATTTTATATATTTTAAAAAAAAGTAAAATATAATATATAACACCAAACATATATACTACATATATACAAAAATAAAACCTAAGGAAAAAAAAATAGTTTTAAGATGTAAATTTCTCAAATGACAAACCACCATCATGATCATGGAATTAGTTGACAAAGAACTTATTACAAGAAGAGAATATCACTTGATAGACTGCATTTTATTTTGTAATTGATTAAATTTAATATTAGGTCACATATATAGTGTGATGTTTGGAAACAGTAGCAATAATCAAACAAATAACTTGTGACGCTTACATTTCTCTTATTGTCAAACTTTATTGTACTACTAGTTACTGAAAACATAACGACTAAATAAATGATCACACAGTAATTTGCTGAATGTCAACATGAAGAATCCGAACACAATAAGCATAAACTGAGCAAAACCATTAATAGCGAGATAATATTAATAGCGGCGGGCGGGTCTCCCCCGTTAATAATCTTGCATATTAAAAAAATTTCATATTGTTTTGTCTGTCCCTCTCATTTCTCTTCTTTTCTCTTTCAGACGCACACATCTCTCAGTCCGCATTTCTCTTCTCTTCTCTTCTCTCTCAGACGCAAGGAAACACCGCCCCACCACCGCCCCTCTGTCCAAGACCTCACTGTTTGAGCACCACCACCATGCAAGTTATCAGGTATATATTGTATTAATTTTTTAATTTTAATTGTTTGTATTCATGTTCAGAACCCCCACCCCCACCACACCACGCTGGAGTTTCGAACCCCACGCCAGAGTTTCGGATCACCACCAGTGAATGTATTTTTTTTAATGATATTGGTTTCATAATATTTATTAAAAAAAATTGTTTTGTTCTTATTAAAAAAATAGATTTCTGTGTAGTATTATATTTGATAAAGTCATTTTTATATTAATATTTGTTAAGTTTTTCCATGCGTAGATAGTGTTATGATAACATTTTTAGTAGTTTTAACTTAGTTTCGTGACTCTACAACATATATTTTATATTGCATTTTATGATAATAAATCTGACATTTTGATGGCAAGTGTAGTTTATGAATCATAGGTTGAAAAAGACTCGCTGATAAGAGATTAAAATGAAGTTTTTGAAGCATTCTAGGCTTTCGGGATTGAAATGTTGAATTGGCGGGCGCGTACAAGTTTTCTAAGGTTGAGATTTGAAGATAGGTCGCGACCCACAAAATTCAGGTCACGACCCTTTAATTGGAATTGACGTTTCAGATTTTCTGTTCTAGACAGGCCACTGCCTAGATTTTTCAGGGCGTTGCCTACTGTGAAGAAAAGTGAGTTGGGTCGCTGCCCAGTTTTTTCAGGCCGCGGCTTGCGTGACCAATTTCTACACATATTTTGCTTTAGGCCGCGACACGAATATTCCACGTGGGCGGCCTCCGATGTTGTTTTCAGATTTTTAATTAAATTTCAATTAGAATTTAAAGGAGACTATTAAAGATTTATAAGGGTTAATTTGAGAAAAAAAATTTATTACGGTTTTTTAGAGAAAAAGACTTTGAAAGGGTTAGAGAGAAGACTACAACACTACAAAACTATTGTTTATCAATCTAGTTTCTTTTCATCCCTTAATCTCTTTAATTTTAATTATAATTATGTTTGTGATTATGATTACTATTATGCAGTAGGTTCTTTTTAGGTTAATGGTTAATTCAAAACCCAAGACATGAATTCTTGATTGTTGATAATGAGTATTATTCTGTAATTTTTCTCAACATTAAATTGTTTCTATTTTTCCAATTGAATGTTATGAATTTTGTGATTTCTTATTAGGTGGCCAACTAATTAAGGTTTTACATTATCAATTGGCATCTTAGAATTACTACTCACCTAATAGTTTAGGATTCAAAGTGTAAGTGATAAATTGCAATTGATAGTGATGTCAAAAGAATTGTTGATTGTGATGAAAAATAGAACCTAGGTTAAATGAATTATATGCTTCGTTAATTTATTGCATAGATTAACTTGTCTCCATACGACTTAATGCTTTATCTAAGTTAAATAGATTGTATGCTTCATAGATTTATTGCTTAGCTAAAAGAGGTAATTATTGAGCGCTTCGCCTTGATTACTTATCAAATGGAGACTGAGATAATTGTCTACTTCAGCATTATCTGTGGGGTTAATAGTTTAATTGATAAATTAGAATAATATTTATTATTAGTGATTAGGAATGATTGTTGAGGGTGGAGATTAACCTTTAACTGTTTCTTAGTATCGTAATATCAATCTTTATTTGCTTTCTAGTATATGCTATTTAATTTTGAGTTCAAAATCAAAATCCACTTCTTTATTAATTTTTATCTTTTGAATAATAAATTGAATAGTAGTCCTTGTGGGTTCCACCCTTATTTATCACTATATTGAAATAGTTGGTATAAGGAACTAATAAAATCAATAATTAAATTTGATACGGCATACGGCACCCATCAATATTGTATTTAATTTATTGCTAAAAGAATGAGATTTGATTATTAAAAAAATATTAGTATGTTGCTTTATTTGTTTAGCAGAGCATCAAACTTTTAAAAGAAAAAAAAATCAGATTATTAATGTATGTTTTTATTATTTTTTTGTATTAATCATATTATGGTTTATGTTGATTTGTGTTGTAATATTATTTTAATAAATATTTTGTTGTTCTAGTTATTCTAGGTTTGTTGTTCGGAGATTTTAAAAGGGAAATTTTAATTTATATGCTTGATAAAAGTTATAATTACAAAAAAATGCTAGGCATATTAAAAATTACAAAATAATGCTATATTTTGGCACTTTACCCAAAATTCCCTTTCTACTTCTTCGACCTTGCTCGATATGGTTCGATAGTGCTCGATACCAGCTCGATGAGACCTTCAAAATCATGATTTTTCATGAAAAATGACTTTGCTCGATGGTGGTTCGATAGTGGCTCGATGGTGCTCGATGTCAGCTCGATGAGACCTTCAAAATCATGATTTTTCATGAAAAAATGACTTAGCTCGATGGTGGTTCGATGGTACTCGATACCAGCTCGATGAGACCTTCAAAATCATGATTTTTCATGAAAAAATGACTTAGCTCGATGGTGGTTCGATGGTAGCTCGATAGTGGTTCGATGGTGCTCGATGGAGCTCGATACAATTATTGTAAGAGACATAATTTTTCACTCGGGTGTCCGTTTGGGGTGATTTTTTTTTTATTTTGGGTATTTTTTCAAGATCTACACGTTGGACATGTTAATATGCACATTTGTAAAGTGTAACACTTGTAAAAAATACAAAATTGCAAATATACCTCATGTTTAAGACATCTTTTGGTATATTTTTAAGTTTTAAACTTCCCAAATGTGCATATTAACATGTCAAACATGTAGATCTTGAAAAAATACCCAAAATAAAAAAAAATCACCCCAAACGGACACCCGAGTGAAAAATTATGTCTCTTACAAGAATTGCATCGAGCACCATCGAACACTATCGTTCCACTATCGAGCTACCATCGAACCACCATCGAACTAAGTCATTTTTTCATGAAAAATCATGATTTTGAAGGTCTCATCGAGCTGGCATCGAGCACCATCGAGCCACCATTCGCTGGGGCCTTCAAGATTAAGATTTTCATGAAAAAATTACTTAGCTCGATGGTGGTTCGATGGTAGCTCGATAATGGCTCGATGGTGCTCGATGCAATTCTTGTAAGAGACATAATTTTTCACTCGGGTGTCTGTTTGGGGTGATTTTTTTTTAGATTTTGGGTATTTTTTCAAGATCTACATGTTTGACATGTTAATATGCATATTTGGGAAGTTTAAAACTTAAAAATATACCAAAAGATGTCTTAAACATGAGGTATGTTTGCACTTTTGTATTTTTTACAAGTGTTACACTTTACAAATGTGCATATTAACATGTCCAACATGTATATCTTGAAAAAATACCCAAAATAAAAAAAAAATCACCCCAAACGGACACCCGAGTGAAAAATTATGTCTCTTACAATAATTGTATCGAGCTCCATCGAGCACCATCGAACCACTATCGAGCTACCATCGAACCACCATCGAGCTAAGTCATTTTTTCATGAAAAATTATGATTTTGAAGGTCTCATCGAGCTGGCATCGAGCACCATCGAACCACTATCGAGCTACCATCGAACCACCATCGAGCTAAGTCATTTTTTCATGAAAAATCATGATTTTGAAGGTCTCATCGAGCTGCCATCGAGCCACTATCGAACCACCATCAAACTACCATCGAGCAAAGTCATTTTTCATGAAAAATCATGATTTTGAAGGTCTCATCGAGCTGGTATCGAGCACTATCGAACCACATCGAGCAAGGTCGAAGAAGTGGAAAGGGCATTTTGGGTAAAGTACCAAAATATAGCATTATTTTGTAATTTTTAATATGTCTAGCATTTTTTTGTAATTATAACTTTTATCAAGCATATAAATTGAAATTTCCCTTTTAAAATTTGGGATATGTCAAATTTAAGTTGTTATATTATCAAAATTTGAAAACTATTAATTTGTTTATTAAATAATATTATCTAATATTAACTAGTATTAAATTATTTGAATATAGAAATTGATTATTTTATTTAATAAAAGTTTTAAAAATGAACAATGATTAATTAAATAAATAATAAATTTTTTTTTTAAAATTATTGATTTGTTTATTAAATAACACTATCTAATATTAACTAGTATTACATTATTTGAATATAAAAATTGATAATTTTATTTAATAAAAGTTTTAAAAATGAATAATGATTAATTAAATAAATAATAAATTATTTTTAAAAAATTATTAATTTGTTTATTAAATAGCATTATCTAATTGTTGACCCAAGAATTGGCCAACTGACACGGAGTCAAAACGTGATTGATATGGACGAATGTATAGAGAAGAACGCAATGACAAAAGTAAAGGAAACACAGTAATTTATAGTGGTTCGGCCCCAGTATCTGGTAATGACCTACGTCCACTTAGGATAATATTGATATAAAATCAGAGGGGTGATCAAAGAACCAGGGTTCAATGAGTTTCACTCTTCTGTAAGGAACAATACATATTTACTTGGAGAATTACTCTCGTTTCCTATGATTCAAAAGCTCAAAAAAAAGGTCCCCCTTCCTTGAGCCATCTCCTCTTATTTATAGGCTCAAGGAGGGTCACAAGAAATTGTTACAGATATTATTCCCTGAATAATCGGATATCCAGAAGATTGTATGAGATAACTTCGGGATTCATAAAGATCTTCCCATAAATGTTGCCTTGTACGCGGAACTACCGAACAGACTGGTCGCAGGTTAGACAGGCTTACCCCGCCTCTACTGTGTCTCCTGGTCGATACTCTAGCAGACGCTTCCAGGTATCAGCCACGTGTCAAGAGATTATTCGCCACGTCACCGGTGCTAATTTATTGGATAACATTTGCCCCCCAAAGTTTATTTACTACGAACAGTAAATAAACTTTGAGAGAACGACCCTTCGGTAACCCCTTCTGACGTGTCAGAACCCTTCGTGTGTTCTTGAAAAAAGCAACCCACTTCTGTCCAATCATGTCCTTTCAGTTCCCCTAAAACGATTTCGACGGCCATCACGTTTCCCCATACTTAGAAAAAGGAAGACTAATGATTATACTTTTTTAATATCAGAGAATAATTATAAGACCGTCGAAGCCTCTTCTTTCTTTTTACGCACGCCATTATCTTTGCAGAAAACCCTAAAAACCAGAGCTTTAAGTTTTTCCGAAGACCGTTCTCCTGCACTTCCAAGAATCAGACCGTGGGCTCTTTAATCTCCGAAGACCTTTCTTCCACCTTCACGATCACTCTTCTTGGTAAGTTTTCGAAACTCCATGCTTCTAATTTCTTGTGATGCATGCTTCTGGTGGTATACTGTTTGAGTCTTTCCGTTTCTGGTTTTAAATGCCTGTAGACAGAATGTTTTGTAGGCGCAGTAGAGTTACGATTTAGTTTAAAAATTCAAGATCATGCTTTTTTGGACGTAAAACCGAAGTATCATTTCGATTTTTAAGCCAGTTGAAAAATAAATTTTTCCCGCCCCAAGGGGAGTTGAAAAAGCTTTCACCCTTTGATCCGCTTTTCAAACTGCTCGTGCTGAAAAACTAGCTTTTTAATAGAATGCTGTTGTGTAAAAGCCTAACTTTTATACTCGACCATCGTTATTCTAAAAGCTTTTTAGAGTTCTATTTCCTCACCTCCCCATCTTTCTGTTTGCAGACTTTAATGCTAGATTTGTGGGGAGGTGAAAGACCCATCGACGACGACCTTCTTGCCCAGCTGCTCGAGGGGTAAGAACAACCAACTATACGCGTCCACGAGATTCCTTTTTCGCGATCTTCTTCCAGACCCCATCCTTCCTTTCCAATGGCCCGTTCCAAGTCCTCTGGCAAGAAAAGATCCGAGTCTGAAAACAACCCTACTCCTCCTGCCTAGCCTGATTCGCAGGCTGGGGCTCCCTCGACCAGCGGTTGAGAAAATCTTGTTCCTGGCCCTAATATCCAAACTAGGGCTCGTCCTCGTCATCGGAATCCGCCTGATGTCGAGTGGTATACCCCCCTAGCCGGTTCAGTGACCCTTCGAATGGTTGTTAACTGTTTCAGGAAATTCCCCCTTACGGGGGTAACCATTACACGTCCCACCGAGGACCAGAGGGCTAACCGTCCAGGAGGGGCGAACAGCGCCTAGTCCCGGTATCACATTGAAGCGGGAGCCTATCTCCCTCTTCATCCCTTCTTTGTGGGGGTGGCCAATTATTTCGGCGTCGCTCCCTTCCAAATAACTCCAAATGGATATAGGATGTTGGCCGCACTCTATGTCCTGTACAAACTCAAAAAATGGCCAGAACCTTCACCCCATGAGGTCAACTATCTTTTTGACCTCAAGTCCAACCCACAGCACAATGGGACGGGCTTTTTCCATTTCTGCCACCAGAAGACCGGCCGGACGTTCCTGAGTGGTACTACCCACATATCGAACGTGGGGCATTACAACAAGGAGTACTTCTTTACTCCGGACATAACCAGTAACAACGTGGGGCATTACAACAAGGAGTACTTCGCGAGAGGAGGTATAAACTTATCTTCGTCTAGTCGATACTTTAACATAGAATGTTTCCTTCCATTTTTCCTCAAACTTGATCTATTTTTCAGGCCCTTGGTTACGTCCGACCCCAACACCAGACATGGTGTCGAGGTCTAACATTCTGGCCAGGATGTGTGATGCAGCAAAATGTGTCAAGACCCTGACACTTGAAGAGAATTTGAGGTCGTCTGGCCTCCTGGATCCTCGCCATGAAAATAGTGGGTCCGTGGTGGACGAAGCCACTGCTGAGGGGGTTCCCGAGCAGCAACCTCCTGTGCCTCCTCCTAGGAGGAGGCCAACAGGAGTTACGATCAGGGAACCCACGGGTAGCCCTTCCGCAGAAAGGCCTTCTGCTCCCCAAGGCAAGGGGAAAGAAAAGGCCAAAGAGCCTACTGTTGACTTGGGAGAATATTCTGATGATAACGGTAAAGTTATTTCGCTTTTAAACGGTTTGCCGATTCCCTGTCACTTGTTTGACGGGGATGGCAACTTTACATATGCTCCAAACTTAGGATCAGAATTCTTCATGCCAGATAATGAGTATATGACTAATAGAGTCAATAGTGTAACGACCAATAGTTGTAGCTCGGGTATTTACTTTGTTACCTTCTTTCAATTGTCTATCTTACTTTCTCCTGCCTCCTATTTTTCTAAACTTGTTATGTTTATCTTCATGCAGATATGTCAACTCCCAATATTTTTGACATGTACTAGGCCGAGGAGGAAGAGGAAGTTCCTCAACTCCAACGGAAGCCCAAGAAGAGATCTGGCGAATCCAATCGAGGCCCTCCAGCCAAGAAGGGTCGATCAGAAGATCCTCCTCAGGGAGCACCTTCTGGGCAAAGTCCTGCGCCAACTGGGTGAACTCCTACTCCTCCTCCAGCTCCTTCCGTGCAGCAAAACGCTCCCGCCTCGCCCAACCCTCCAGCCGCATCGGCCAGAGAGCAGTTTTCTCGCGAAGAGGCTCATGGGGCCAAACTTATGAGCCGTGCCATTCGATCTGCCAGGGACCGCCTCGATCGTATTGGAAAAGGCGAGCGTGTTAGGGCCGCAATGGTCCAGGCTGAAGAGCTGCCAGTCGATCAGATCCTGAACAGGGCTTTGAACGAAATCTCCAGCGTAAGTGTTTCGTTATTCTTCGAGTTTTTAGTTTTTTAGCCCTCGTGATAAGTTCTAACTCCTTTTTCTTTGTGAACAGGCCTTACTTTCTGCCATCACTGCTCGTACCCGAGCCCAGGCTTACATCGAGCAGGTCGAGGAAAAATCCATCGAGAGGTATTAGGTGAAGGCGGCCAAGGAGCTTTCGGCTGCTGAGGCTAAGCATGCTAAGGAGTTGGAGGCAATGGTCCGAGAGAGGGACGCGGCGGTGACAAAGCTATCAAAGGCTGAAGCTGTGAAGGAAGCAGCGGTCAAGTTGAGACAGGAGTACCGAGATTTCAACAAAGCTCATCTCCGTGAAATCAAGCATCTGGGGGAGGTACTCAAGACCAAGGACGAGGCCATTCGCACTCTCGGGGGCAAGGTGAAGCAGCTGGAGCTTGACAACTCCAAGAATCTGGAAAAGTATAAGAGGACTACACTCCGATGTTTCTACAATTTCTGGAAACACAATCAGGGTGCTGACTTTAGCTACCTTTCAGAGGAAGTCAGAAATGCGGAGTTGGCTCGATGTGCTGCCCAGCTGGCCAAAGAGGAGGCAAGAGCTGCAACCCCTGCCACTCCAAACGTCGCTGGTGCAGAAGAAGAAATTGTTGAGGAAGCGACTAACCAGGATGCTGCCCAGGACCCTCCGGCCCCGAATGCCTCTTGAATTCTTCTTATTTATTTATTTTTTCTTTTTGGATATACGACCCAAGGGTCGTGATGTAAAGACAATAGTTAAATTTTGCTGCATGGGCAGTGAATCTTTTTATCTTTTTTTTCTCGAACAATTACATCCAAGCTGCGATGCTTGCGGTGTAAAAGCTTAACTCTTGGTGCTATAATTATTTATTATAGCATTTGTCCGTATGACTGGACTTAGCATAGTACTTTGGCATGATTTAACAAAACATAAAATTTGAAAAATACTCTAAGTACTGCAGCATGCTTTCACCTATTTTGTTCATGGGTTTACATACCTTGAGAGTATGCTTTGCTATCGATGTGCCTTATATGCCCCCCAAGTGATCGAGGAGCGTGAGGTCCTTGGTCACTTGCCTTGACCATAACCTGTTCGAACATTCCTGTTCGTAGTAAACTGATATTTGTAATACAGCAAAACAACACACATAATGAACAAATACTTGTAAATATAAATTCACAAAGGTTGGCAAGAATGACTGGCTGAGCACAGTCCCTTATAATCTCGTATTAAAAATGGACTAAACATGTCTTTACGAGTGATTCTAAAATAGAATCTTACATATACGAGCAGTTAGCCATACAACGTGGCTAACCCTCTTTGCAACACTTGTAAAAATTAAGAAGAGAAATTTAAACAAGCCAGTCTTTAAGAAGGGTTGTTCATTGATAATACTTGCGCAGGTGTTCTCCATTCCAATAGCGCGGAACGAGATCTCCGTTTAAGCGTGCAAGTTTGTAGGTGCCTGAGTGAAGGATTTCTTCAATCTGGTAAGGTCCTTCCCAGTTAGGTCCGAGCACTCCAGCAGTGGGGTCGCGGGTATTTAAGAAAACTCGTTGTAGTACCAAATCTCCGACGTTGAATTTTCTTTCCTTAACTTTGGAGTTAAAGTACTGGGCGACTTTTTGCTGGTATGCAGCAACTCGGAGTTGAGATTTTTCTCGTATCTCGTCGATCGAGTCTAGGGACTCCATCATCAGCTGACTGTTCACGTCCTGTTCGTAAGTCAAACGTCGATGTGAGGGGGGATCTAACTCAACAGGTAACATGGCCTCATATCCGTAAGCTAGGGAAAATGGGGTATGCCCTGTTGCTGTTCGGTGAGATGTTCTATACGACCAGAGGACTTCAGGCAGTTGCTCTGGCCACGCCCCTTTGGCTTCTTCAAGTCTTTTCTTCAGGGTGTCCTTAAGAGTTTTGTTCATGGCTTCGACTTGCCCATTCGCCTGTGGATGTGCAACTGAAGAAAAACTTTTAATGACCCCATGCCTTTCGCAGAAATCTGTGAATAAATCACTGTCAAATTGGGTCCCGTTGTCTGAAACTATCTTCCTGGGTAATCCATACCGGCATACAATGTTCTTGATGACAAAGTCAAGAACTTTTTTGGTTGTGATGGTTGCGAGTGGTTCAGCTTCAGCCCATTTTGTGAAGTAATCGATTGCCACAACTGCGTACTTTACTCCTCATTTTCCTGTTGGCAGGGATCCAATCAAATCTATCCCCCATATTGCGAAGGGCCATGGGGTCTGCATCTGCTTTAGCTCATTTGGAGCTGCTCGTGGGATCTTGGAGAACCTTTGACATTTGTCGCATCTTCGCACATACTCCATTGAATCCTCGTTCATTGTTGGCCAGAAGTAACCTTGTCTTAGAACCTTTTTTGCCAAACTCTGCCCTCCAGTATGGTCTCCGCAGAAGCCTTCATGCACCTCCCTCATGAGCTCCTTAGCTTTTTCTGGTGTAATGCACCTGAGCAGTGGCATTGAATATCCTCTTCGGTACATAATGCCATCGACCAGTATATACCTAGCGGCCCGCCTTTGCAGAGTTCTGGCTTTGTTTCTATCTGTTGGCAGTGTGCCATTCGTCATATATTCCAAGTATGGTGCCATCCACGTATCTTCTACACGAATCTCCATATTGGCTTCGGCCGCTTCTATGCTTGGCTTACTCAGTCTTTCTACTGGAACTATGTTCAAGGTATCAGCATCCTTTGCGCTTGCAAGCTTAGCCAAGGCGTCTGCATTCGAATTCTGGTCTCGCGAAATTTGCTGTAGGGTGTATTTTGTGAACTGGGCTAGCAAATCCTTTGTTTTATTCAGGTAGGCCATCATCTTTAAGCCTCGCGCTTGATATTCCCCCAGGACTTGATTCACGACTAGCTGAGAGTCACTGTAAATATCAAGCGCCTTTATGCTCATGTCTCTTGCCATTCTCAATCCAGCTAGGAGTGCTTCGTATTCTGCTTCATTGTTTGACGCCGCGAAGTCGAACCTGATTGCGCAGTGAAATCGATGCCCTTCCGGCGTTACCAATATCACTCCCGCTCCAGCGTGGGATTCGTTAGATGAACCATCTGTGAATAGTTTCCACGAAGGAGTTTTGTCTTGGGGCATGGGCGCTTCAGGTTGTTTGCACTGCTCACTGCCTGGGAGTTCGGTGAACTCCGCGACGAGATCGGCCAAGACTTGTCCCTTTATTGCTGCTCAGGGTGAATAAGTTACATCGAACTGCCCTAGTTCGACTGCCCATTTTAACAATCTTCCAGCCGCCTCAGGTTTTTGGAGGACTTTCCGAAGGGGCTGGTCGGTTAAAACTGTAATAGGATGGGCTTGGAAGTAAGGACGCAACTTCCTAGAGGCTAGAATTAAGCAATATGCTAACCTTTCAATTGGCGGATACCTTAATTCCGCTCCAACCAGCTGTTTGCTGATATAGTAGACTGCTTTCTGTATGCCTTCTTCTTCCCGTACTAGTACCGCACTAGCAGCAACTTCAGTAATCGCCAGGTAGATAAACAAAGTTTCTCCTTCGACTGGCTTTGACAAGATGGGAGGTTGCGCCAAATGAGCTTTTAAGGCCTGGAATGCCTGCTCGCAGTCTCCCGTCCATTCAAACTTCTTATTGCCTCTGAGTAGATTGAAGAAAGGGACACATTTGTCAGTTGATTTGGAGATGAATCTACTCAGGGCAGCGATCCTTCCGGTCAAACTTTGTACATCTTTGATTTTCTCCGGTGACTTCATGTCGATCAGGGCTTTTATTTTATCAGGGTTGGCCTCGATCCCTCTTGAATTCACTATAAACCCTAAAAACTTCCCTGATCCGACTCCAAAGGAACATTTGAGGGGATTCAACTTCATCCGGTACTTGCTTAGCACATTGAAGCATTCTTGTAGATCCCTCACATGTCCTTCTGCCTTCTTAGACTTTACCAGCATGTCATCCACATATACCTCCATGTTTGCACCGATCAGATCCTTAAACATGTGGTTGACTAGCCGTTGGTAAGTCGCACCTGCGTTTTTCAATCCGAAGGGCATTACTTTGTAACAGTATAAGCCCGTATCGGTCCGAAAGCTGGTGTGATCCTCGTCAGGGGGATGCATGCTGATCTGGTTGTAGCCTGAATATGCATCCATGAACGAGAGGATCTCATGTCCTGCAGTTGCATCGACCAGCTGATCGATCCTTGGGAGCGGGAAGCAGTCCTTTGGGCAGGCTTTATTGAGGTCCGTAAAATCCACACAGGTACGCCACTTGCCGTTAGGCTTGGGGACCAGTACCGGATTCGAGACCCACGAGGGATAAAACGCTACCCTGATGAATCCATTCTCCTTAAGTCTTTCGACTTCTTCTTTCAGAGCTCTTGATCTATCTTTATCGAGCAGCCTTCTCTTTTGTTGCACGGGCAGAAAGGTTTTGTCTATGTTCAAGACATGGCTGATTACTGCAGGATCTATCCCTACCATGTCTTTGTGCGACCAGGCGAAAACTTCCTGGTTCTTTTGCAAGAATTCCACCAGCGCTTGCTTTATAGTAGGCTCTAAGTTCTTCCCAACCTTCACGACTCTGGTCGGGTATTTTCTGTCGAGTTGGACCTCCTCCAGGTCCTCGACGGGTCCAACATTTTCTTCGAAATCCCCAAAGCGAGGATCCAAATCTCCATTCTCACTTTGGGCAACACCCTATTTGGTGGCTTCTCCACCGGATTGGGCTTGCGTGTCTATTGCCATCTGCAATCGATCTGGGGTAGTGCTCCTCGACGTCCCACTCTTCGCCTTTGTGATCGAGGCGTTGTAGCACTCCCTGGCTTCCCTTTGGTTCCCTACGACGCGTCCTATCCCCGCGTCCATTGGGAATTTCATGGCTAAGTGCCACATAGATATGACGGCCCGTAGATCAACCAGTATGGGCCTTCCAATAACGGCGTTGTGTGCCGAAGGACAATCGACCACTACAAAAGTGGTGAGTAATGTCCTTGTTGCGGGCGCTGTACCCGTCGTTATTGGAAGCTTGACCATTCCGGCTGGGGCGAGTCCTTCTCCAGAGAAGCCGTATATGGTTTGATTGCAGGGCTCCAAGTCTTTTACGGACAATTTCATGCGTTCCAGTGTTGATTTATACAGGATGTTCACTGAACTTCCTGTATCGACCAGTACCCTTTTTACCATCATGTTGGCCATTTGGATGTCCACAACCAGCAGATCGGAATGTGGGAATCGAACGTGCCGGGCATCGCCATCAGAGAAGGTTATCTCACCCTCCTCTGACCGAGCCTTTTTTGATGCATGGTCCTCCACTGTCATCATCTCGATGTCCTGGTCGTGACGTAGAGTCCGAGCATATCGTTCTCTGGCCTTTCCGCTATTTCCCGCGAGGTGCGGGCCTCCACAGATGGTTAAAAAGTGTTCCGGCCACGGGGGCAGGCTGTAATGGTGGCGAGCGTTGGCGTGTAGACGCCTGCTCGTTGCTACCTGGAGCTTCTCGTTGGGAAGTTCCCGAGGCCCGTACGTACCTTCTCAAGTGTCCTTGTCTAATAAGGAACTCGATTTCGTCTTTTAACTGGTTGCATTCGTTAGTGTCATGTCCGTAGTCGTTATGGTAACGACAGAACTTGGTGGTGTCTCTTTTCGAAATGTCTTTTCGAATGGGTCCTGGTTTCTTGTAAGGCACACTAGAGCTTGTGGCCTGATAAACCTCTCCCCGAGACTCGACGAGGGCAGTGTAGTTAGTGAACCTAGGTTCATAACGATTACCCTTGGCTCGTTTGTTGTCGAAGGTGGAAGGCTCGTTATACGGCCGTTTCCCACCATTTTTGCCATTACCGTTGCCGTTTTTGTGGCCTTTGTCGTTGCCATTAGGTTTGGAACCATTGGCGGCTTTGGCAGGCTCGGTGGCCTTTTTACCCTTGTTCGAGGGTTTCCCATCATCAGCAATGGCTTCCTCGAGCTTGATGTAACGATCAGCTCGGTCCAAGAACTCCTGGGTCGTTTTAACTCCTTCCTTTCGGAGACTCTTCCAGAGGGGAGAGCAACGCTTTACCCCTGCGGTAATGGCCATCATCTTGCCTTCGTCTCCTACTGTTTTCGCTCCAGCCGCCGCTCGCATAAAGCACTGGACGTAATCCTTCACTTACTCTCCGTTCTGCTGGTGAATCTCGACCAGCTGGTTTGCTTCGGTTGGGTGCACACGACCCGCATAGAACTGCCCGTAGAACTCCCTTACAAACATTTCCCAAGAAACTATGCGTGCAGGCGGGAACTTAAAAAGCCACTCCTGCCCTGCTTCAGAAAGTGTTGCAGGGAAGATCCTGCACCAAGCGTCTTCGGACACTTTCTGAATGTCCATCTGTATCTCAAATTTATTTACATGCGAGACTGGGTCCCCATATCCATCAAAGTTCGGGAGCGTAGGCATTTTGAACTTGCTGGGAGAGCGTTAGCTATCCTCTGGACGAAAGGAGTACCTTTCCTCCTGTCGTGGTCGATATAAGAAGTTCTTCCTCCGACTAGCTGCTGCACAGCCTGATTGAGTGCGTCTATCTGGGCTTGCACTGCGGCAGGAATTGCGGTGGCTTCTGTGGCTGGGGGGAGGTTTTCGCCGTGCCTCTCGCGACGATCGTTGAGTACATCTCTCAGGTCATCTTCTCTTCTTCGCTGCTCGCTACCTCCGAGCCGGTTGAAGACATTATTTTGTCTGGTCTGCCCCCCACCATCTTGTCTATTTGGCTGGTCACCTTGAGGTACTTGGCTCCTGCCTTTACCTCTTTCTCCATTCCTCCCATCAGCATTTCCCTTGCCTGAGTCGGCCTCATTGTATCCGTGGCCATTTCTGAACCTTGACTGGCTGTGGTGAGACTGACTGTTCCCCCTATTCCCGTCTCTGGCAGAAACGCCCCGAGCGTTATAGGGTGGCTTGCGCTGGTCGCGGTGTCCCCGTGCATTATCATGTCGTGGGGGTCCACGGACTGCAGAGCCTAGCTCCGAGTCCCTCCTGTTACCAGGAGGGTATTGGCCTCTGTTCGCTTGGTTTGGCCCATCGTTCTCATGGCGTCTAGGACTACGAGGCTGACGCTCGGTCCTATTCTGCCTTTGCTACGGGGGATTACCCCGAGCAGCTTGGGATGGTGGATTTGCCTCAGGGTCCAACGGGACATCGTCATGAGGTGTCTGAGGCTGTTCGGGCCTTTGAGGACTTGAAGGCTGAATTGGTGGGCTAGGATTGGGACCCCTCTGGGGTGGTCCATTCGCGGGTTGGTCAGGCTGCGAGGCAGGTGCGGCCTGATTTCTAGCCAACAGCAAGGCTGCTTCGAGGGCGTCCATGGCTTCGGTCTGGCGTCAATCCACCTCCGCCTGTCTCTCGCTCAACTCCGCACGCTGCCGATCAATCTCCTGCTGCTGCCGCGCCATAACTTCTGCGGCAGTTTCTTGATTGGCCTTCAGACTAGCCAATTCTTCCTGCAACGCGCCCAGGGTGCTCTTCAGTGTCTCATCGTCCATTTCCTCCTCTTCAAAATCTATTTGCGACTCATCTTCCGCCATGCTTGCAGGGGGAGGAGGAGGTGGTGGATTCGACGGTGCAGCGGCGGTTGCCTGCCCAGTTTTCCTTCCTGCTTTCGCCATTGGTTTTCTTAACAGCAACAAATCAATCTCTCAATGAAAGCACCAAAATGTTGACCCAAGAATTGGCCAACTGACACGGAGTCAAAACGTGATTGATATGGACGAATGTATAGAGAAGAACGCAATGACAAAAGTAAAGGAAACACAGTAATTTATAGTGGTTCGGCCCCAGTATCTGGTAATGACCTACGTCCACTTAGGATAATATTGATATAAAATCAGAGGGGTGATCAAAGAACCAGGGTTCAATGAGTTTCACTCTTCTGTAAGGAACAATACAGATTTACTTGGAGAATTACTCTCGTTTCCTATGATTCAAAAGCTCAAAAAAAAGGTCCCCCTTCCTTGATCCATCTCCTCTTATTTATAGGCTCAAGGAGGGTCACAAGAAATTGTTACAGATATTCTTCCCTGAATAATCGGATATCCAGAAGATTGTATGAGATAACTTCGGGATTCATAAAGATCTTCCCATAAATGTTGCCTTGTACGCGGAACTACCGAACAGACTGGTCGCATGTAAGACAGGCTTACCCCGCCTCTACTGTGTCTCCTGGTCGATACTCTAGCAGACGCTTCCAGGTATCAGCCACGTGTCAAGAGATTATTCACCACGTCACCGGTGCTAATTTATTGGATAACACTAATAAATCATCATAAGATATTATAATATTGCATAAGATTTCAAAAATGATAACAAAATTTTTTTATTTTCCATTCCTATTCACATTACTAAAACTCACAAACTCTTAAC
The DNA here is from genome assembly GCF_963169125.1 of Humulus lupulus. NCBI lineage: Eukaryota > Viridiplantae > Streptophyta > Magnoliopsida > Rosales > Cannabaceae > Humulus > Humulus lupulus. The sequence goes on along the minus strand of NC_084800.1, from coordinate 25,278,703 downwards.
ACTTTAGATAGCGATTGACAAGACTTTGGGGATTCATCGCAGCAGCAGAGATATGATTAGCTTGAGAGTTTATTGCATCAGTCTCCCTCAGAACAACCACATACTCAACAATTTGGATCATCTTCGCAGTAGTCTCCACAAGCTTATTACCATTCACCACCAGTACCACAATTTGCTTCATCACCATTGCTGCACCCTAATATTGGTGATCAAGATATTAACCTGAATGTTAATAAATATTTATCGCCTGGTTGGCCCGATCCAAACAATAATAATTAATTTACATTTTTTAATTAAATTAAGACAATTGATATTTTATTATGTTTATTTTATGATTAGTTTATATGTAATTAGATTAAGATAATTGATATTTTTATTATGTTAATTTTATGATTAGTTTATATGTAATTTTGTTTGATGAATATTAATTGTGTTATTAATAATTAATTTTAATTTATGTTAAATTTTATTATATTTAAATAAGTATTAAATGTATATTTATTATTAAATAAAATCAAATGAATTATTATAGTTTAATATTATTAATTAATTACCGGCAGATTAATAGGGACGGGACCTGCCGATATTAAATGAGTCAAACGAGGTTGACTATTATTTTACACCAGCGGAGTCCCGCCCCTATTAATCCGCCGATATTAATAAAATACCGACGGGGTGTAAGTCCGTCGGTAATAATAATCACGGACCGATTATTACCAGTGGACCCCCGCCGGTAATATAAATTATCCACCGAATCCACTATTATTACCGACGAAAGCCTCCGCCGGTAATACAAAGTTCTGTTGTAGTGCTCCGCCATCTAGAGTCATTCAAAGTCACGGTGGTGCTAAGTTTCCCAAACACTTCCGAGTGTTTTCCGACCGCCTTGAACCACCTCGACCCAAACGATCACTACTGTTGCATTCCTTATGCTTTGGGCATCAAAACCCGCTAAATGATCAAACTCAACGGGCATCGGAATTGGAAGTCGACGTTCGCCAGTATCCATGGAGCTCCGAGAAATCATAGTGCAAATCCAGCCATTCTAGGTCTTTCCAAGAAGAACCACCACCACCACGACGCTCCCCGAGACTCAGGCTTCGAAGCCTAGTCATCATTTTCCCGAACCACCATCGTGGAGTGGTGGCGCCGCCATCATCGTCGGAGCTCCGGCAGGAGCTTTGGCTACCAATTAATTTTTTTAAATTAAAAATAAAACTTTTTAAGACTCGTAATGCGAGCCATAAAACATTCTTTTAGGGCTCACAACGCGAGTTCTAAAAACTTCACTTTTAAAGACTCTCAAATAGAGGACTCGCACCTCGCGAGACCTAAAAAAAATTTTAGGGCTCGCTTAAAAAGCATTTTTTGTAGTAGTGAGCTTTATTGCGAAAATACAAGTAAATATAAAGAAATAAGAAGATAAAATCAAAGAAATCAAACTCTATGACAAAGGTTTTAAACAAACTAGAAATAGTAAAGCAAAGTAGGTAGAAAGAAACAACTCTTATAGCAAGAGAAAATAGAAGAAATATGACAAGATGAACAATATAAAAAATAATAAACAACAAAACAATGAAATTAATCACTCACTTACACAACCAAAGTGAAGAGTATTATGAATCACCAACTTGAACAAAGTTATAACATTTGTCCAAAAATTTATTTCTCCATATCTCAAGCACTAATGAATTCTCTCAATATATATTAATTGGAAATAGTTATATGGAATTCTCTCAATATATATTGGAAATAGCTCTCTGGAATAATCAAGTATTTTGGTGTATTTCTAGCCAAGTACTCTAGTGTATAGAAATAGAGTTGTCTTATAAGTGAACAATAGACTTCTATTTATATAGTTTCGAGACACCCTTTCAATTTCAAATTCCACCAACCCCATGGCTGTTACTAATATTTAATTGGATGTTTATGGAATTAAAAATGAGTTTTGAGAGTTACATGAGTTGTTAGAACCATTCAAAATGTAAAAAGGAGTATAAAATTGGTTGCACATGTCTCTGGCCACAACCGTGTGCATCTGTCCACCAGGCCGCAGCCAGGGACATTGGTAGCTACACTTTTGTGCATTTTTTCAAATGGCTCCATACTCTTACCACATAACTTTGTAACCTCCAAACACGTTATAAGGGCTAAAATCATGTCTCTAACCGTATATCACTAATGACTTTGATCAATTCAAATAAAAAAATGTATAACATAAAATCTACACATTATTTAGTGATATTTGAAAGTTACAAATTTATAATTCTAAAATATGTTACATTTTGGCACACATATATATCCAATTTTTTGTTAGGAATAATGTTTTGCAATACAGCCAACTCGACTTTCATATTCCACTTTGCTGAATGTAAAGAAAACTTGATCAACTCTGTATTTGTTTTAGCAGGATATGTACAACCTCGATCTTGTGAATTAGTTTATGCATAAGACATTACGTAATGTTTGGTTTAACGGAAAGAGATTTGGAATGGAAAGACTTTTCCAAAACAGGCTATTCTTTTGTTTGGTTTGTCATTTAAAATTTGAAAAGTCATTCCCATAGCAATTGTAATTATGGTATATGGCATACTCACCTTTCCTAAGTTAAATGGGATGAAAGGTCATTCCTTTCCAATATAACAATATTTTTCTTTATTTGCCCTTTCTTTCCCATCCGATTTTCTCCCAAAAGGTGATACTTACTTTTTTTTTTTATGAAAAAATTTCAACTAAGTACATATTTTAAGTATTAAAGATATTGTACTAAAAAAATGATTATTTTCCCCCTAAAAAAAGAATGATATTATTTTTTTCTAAAAAAAAATTGTACGAGTATTAATAACTAAAATTTCATTATTATTTGTATGTTTAATTTGTATATGAGGGTAATTTATTCAAAAAAAAATTAATTTAAAATAAAATGATAATTTGGTGTATAAAAAAATTTAATATTACAAAATAATGTTAATTTGATTAAAAAATTATTCATTTATAACAATAAGGGTAATTTCATCAAAATAATATTAATTTCATTCTATTCTATTCCATACTACACCAAACACAATAATTCTTATTCAGTCACTAATTCCAAAGTCTCAACAAAATAAAAAAATAAACATTCAATTTTATTACTATTACCATTACTATTACTATTACCATTACATTTTTGTTGAGTAATCAAACACTACCTTAATTTTTTTATATATTTTCAATGCTAAGACTTTAATATGAGAAGAAAATAAAAAAAAATCTTAAGGTAAATATAATTTTTTTTTGGTAATTAATTTTTTTTTAAAATGCTTATGGTGTATTATTACCTATAAATTTTTTGGTTAGTCACATTATTTTGTTAAAATGCAATAATAAAACATATTTTATTCTGAATTTACACGTGGCACCTTGTCAATTTCGTTGAAAACCCTTTGACTATTCCCGCCCATTCCAGCATTATGTTCAATTCACCAAATTACATTGCCACTCCCACTTATACCACTTATAGCGCGTGGGTTTCTATAATCGGAAGGCTTTAAAAGAGTTAAATATTTTTTTTCTTGACAATAAGAATTTTTAAATATTAATTTAAGCGATTATAATTTAAAATTTTGTATTTTTCATTAGCTATATTTTTATTAAGATAATAATATTATAATTATATTTTAATATCAACAAATGTTTTAGAGAGATTCTAATGTAGGGGCTTCAAACATATGTCATACAAGTTAGGGTTGTTCATCAAACCGCCCAAACTGCCCGCACCGCACCACACCGCAAAAAAAATGTGGTTTGAAATTCTTCGCAGTACGGTCGCGGTTTGAATTTTCACTAAATTGCGCGGTGCGGTGCGGTTTGCGGTTTTGAATTATTAAAATGCGGTTCAAACCGCACCGCACCGCATATTATAAAAATACTATTTTTTTATATTTATTTAAGTCTAATATGTTAAAGCCCAACCCAAAGCCCACTAATTCTATTGCTGAAAGTATTTTAGTTGTATCTTTCATATTGATGTTGAAATTTAATTAGTCTCAAGTTTGTTCTATGTTGTTTTAGGTGTGTTGCTGAAACTTTATTAAGATTATTGACTTATAGTTGTTGTTGTTGTAACTTTATTAGTCTCAAGTTTGTTGTATTTTCTTAAGTATTTTGTTGAGCCATTATTAAGATTATTGTATTGTTGAAAGTTTTCTTATTTTTTATTTTCAAGCTTTAGGTGTTGCTGAAATATTAATATGATTATTTATGATAGTTTAATTATTTGGCGGTAGTCCAAACCACCCAAACCGCACCACACCGCACCATTTTTTTGCGGTGCGGTTTATGCGATTTTTTAGTTTTGCGGTGCGGGTGCGGTATGGAAAATTAGAAAAACCGCATCCGCGGGTTGGTTTGAAAAAATAGTCAAAAACCGCACCACCCGCACCGCGTACAACCCTAATACAAGTGGAGTTTTTGTGTATTTTGGATTCGTGAACAATTCTCAACAATTCTCAGTGTGAGTTATTTTTATGACTGTCTATATTATAATTATTTAGAGTATCTTATAAATTTTTAGAAAATTTTGAATAATTTACAATACTGAAAATTATGTTTAAAATAAGTTGTTGTACGTGACTAATTTTTTTACGTGCGTGTAAAATAATATATTTAAATTTAGTTTTTCGGTATTATAAATTATTTGAAATTTTCTAAAAATTTACAGAATACTCTAATAATAACTACAACATACACCGTAATAAAAAAAATTACACTGAAAACTATTCATAGGATGTAAATATACAAAAAAAAAACCCACCAATAGAACTCTTTTTGAAACTCCTGCAGTCAAAATACCCAAAGTTTTAATATGTATACTTCAATTTTTAAAACAATTCTTAAAATAATTAATTAAATAAAAATCTTCAATATAGAACCGTGATTGCGCGTGAAGATAACAATACTGCGCCAGACCCCGTAGGATTTGGGCCCGAAAGCGAAACACAATCGCGCATTCGGCGGGCTTCTCCCCCTAACGACGGGACCCCTTTAACCGACTTCATACCAAATTACCATTTAAGCCCTTAACCAAATTACGATTTGCCCACCTTCTTCCACCTCTATATTATATATAGAGCATCCTTGACGAACTCTAGGTTTGGCAAACTGAAAACCCAAACGCCGCTTCTGCTTTAAAAAAATTCAAATTCTTCCTCGAAGATTCTTCATTCCTCTTAATCATCATACCTATCCATCTCTATGACTTCGACTATGGCGGTTCTCTCGTCTCAAACCAAATCGGAAAATGCAACGCTTTTCAAGAATCACAAACCCTTATCGTCTCCTTCGAACTCTTCTACGCTCGCCTCACGCTCATCATCTCCCACACATTTGACCATTTACGGGCGCTCTCACTCTCCGCCGTCCCGTTCCCTGTGGTCTCCGTACGAACGGCCGACTCCGCCAGGACCTTCAATCTCTGCCCTGAAGAAGCAGAGCCACGGCGGAAGGTTAGTCTCTAGCCGAAAGAGGACGTGCGTGTGTTCCCCTACGACGCACCCCGGCTCGTTCCGGTGCTCACTCCACAAGAAAGTGGCGCGAAGTGCTAACGATCAAACGGCGTCGTGTAGTACGAGTAGGCTATTGAGCTATAGAAGATCGGCGATGCTGAACTCGTTGGTGAGGATCGGTGGAGTAGAAGGAGAGGACTTGGTGAGGAGATCTTTATCGTCTCCGATAAGACCGTCTTCGCACAATCAACGGCGGCTCGTCGCTTTCGAGCCGCGGCCTAGCCGACTCTCTGTCATGACCAAAGCCTAAGATTCTTGATTCTTCCAGTCATGGTTCATTTTCTTTTTGGTAGTTGTATAGAATATTTCTTTAGTTGAAATATTGATAGGGTTGTTTTCTGATGATTTTTTAATTCTTGAAAACAAATAACAGATTGTTTGACAATTATTTAATTGTTTTTTGTGTACGTAACTGTGAATTTATTTATTTATTTCATTAAAAATATAATTACGTTAACTTTTTCATTGAAGATTGAGTTTCTCGATCGATTAAAATCAATACTGTGTACTGTACTGAATTTTCCTTTGACTAGAAACTTCTATAACTTTAAAAATTGAATTTATCTTTTACTTGGAAAAATTACTAAAAATTTAAATCTTTTGTTAGACAATGACAGAAAAAAAGAGCTGGAATTATAATGGTCAGTTGAACTTTTAGATGCATGTTCCAGAAGGAGGTGACAGTGACAATATATTTAAACTTTAGCATTCAGAATTATTTTAGTACTAAAATCGCCACCTGTGCTTGTGACATATGTCATCCCATGCTTTTATCAATATAGAATATTTGTGAGGCTCAAAAACTCTGGAGTCATATATGGTTGTGTCATATGAGTGAGCACATCGATAAGTTACGAACTTACAAATTACAATAGAAGGAAGTGATTTTGACCAATACGACATAGAATAGTGTGCATTTGCATCGGTGGACCAATAAATAGTGAAATAGCAATAGGCATTTTAGGGCTATTTAGAAATTTTTACAACTCGCACAATACGAATAATCTACCCAAACCAACTACACAATCCAAACCAATTGAATAATCTACCCAAACCAACTACGCAATCCAAACCAATTGTTACATTGGACGGGTTGAAAATAATTATCAACTCATTAAGAACTTATTATTAATTTATTATTTTTAATACATTTAAATAAATATATTAAATTTATATATATACTTAATTAAATTTATATTTGTAATTGGACTTTAGACTATATTAATTTTCTTTTTCATTTTAATGATATATGTGATGCAATTATTAATATATTGCCAATTAATATATAAGAAATTTTTTCAAATAAATATATAAATTAATTAACTTTGGTTTTATTTTTTTACTATAAATTTAAAATATTATTTTAAGCTTAAAAAAATAAACTTCACACTATTAGTACTAGTATTTAAAATAAAAAAAAATTACATTGAATGGGTAAAAATGTCTTGTAATCCGACCAACTCGCACAATGACCAGCCCTAGTGAGTTTTATATATTTTCATGGAGATTGGTTAAAAAGCGCGGTAGAAAGTGTGAAATTAAATAAATTTTACATATTGGAGGTGTGATTATGGATTATTATCAATGGAAATTAAATATCTAATTATTAAAAACAAATCAATAAATATTTCATCTTTTAAATATATCTTAAAGAATAATGATATGTTCTTTTTCAAATCCAGATTTTTTTATATATATATATTTGGTCGAAGAAACTACTCTATATTACTACTCTATTTTAAATGACTTTATCTACGGTGTTCAGAATATATCAAATCCAATTACATCCAATGGTTAAAAATTGTACATCAAATTACATGTATATTTCTAAATTATTAGAACTAAATAGTATTTTTATTTGGATGGGTAATTTGTGTGTTTTATAACTGAAATATACATGAAATTTATATTTAAAAAGACTCTAAATGATTGGATGGATCCGATCCAATAAATAATCAGAGGACGCATCCAATAGATGGAACCGATCAAATCCAATTATCTATTGGATTGGATCGGTTAACTCAATTCAATTGGATTAGATCAATTGTAAAAATCTAACATTCAATGATAAATTGGATTGGATCGGATGAACTTAAATCTATTGAATGTGATCCAATGAACACCCCTGACTTTATGCATTTGATCATGTCTAATATAGGTGCCAATGTTAATGTAAAATTTACAAAACTAATTAATGCATCTGACAAGATATTTAGTATGCATATTAATGTACAAATACTGTGTGCCAGCTTAAAAATTAAAAGTTATAAAAGTCTATAAAATTCAATAAATGCATAATAAATTTTATTGTAATTGTGTTTTCAATAAATAAATAAAAATTAATCAATCAACTTTAATGAAAATTGTTACATACTTATCATTGCATTAACATTCTCAAATGTTCGATTTTTTTGTTAGATTCTATTAATCATGGTACGTGTCATTATATTCCTGGTTGTTAGACCCACGTAGTAGCTAGTTTGACGACGGCTGGAGGGGAACTTTGTGGTTAGGTGGGTGACACATTCAATAATGTTATGAGACACCATTTCATATGATGTTAACTCCTCTAAACATAAAAAAAAAAAAAAAAAAAACACTTCAACCAATTTATTCTAACAAATAAAAAAAGTTTTCAATACAAGCAAATCTAATATGGTGACAAAACATAATCCTCTTGATGAAAGGGTATCTAAATATGAATGTCGATGCCTCTTTTTCAAATGGGTGACTATGGATTTGTTGAAGAAGGCACTTTAACTAATCTAATTTGATTCTTTCCAAGATCTAATAGAATTCTTAATGGGGTTGCTCATCATGTGTGTCCATAGTGTTTGAGTTATTCTCATTGTACTGACTCTAGATTCAGCTTTGTACTCTTATTCTATTCTTGCTCTAACACAACAGAGACTCGAAAGAACAACTTCAAAAATAAAATAAAATTGATTGTGATCTTTTTTGTTTTTTTAGACCACATGGTTGATGATTGTGGTTATTTTATTTGATTTCATAAGTCAAAAGATCCAACCTTTTATAAATGTATTTTAACGTATTTAACGTAGGGGGACCACATGGGAAAGGTTTGCGTCAGACTATGCCGTTTCCTAGTTGCTCGGCCAATCTTCCAAGGATCATCAACTCAATTCCCCCACATTCTCTCTCTCTCTCTCTCTCTCTCTCTTAAAAGACTCACAGCTTCTACTGTATCTCTATAGGCTGTAGTAGTGGCAGTGGTGGTAGTGTTACAGATGACAGGTCCAGTTTTGAAAGCAGGAAGTAGACCACCATGGGTGGGTTTGGCAGCAGCAGTTTGGGTGGAAATAGCTGCAGGAAACGCTTATAACTTTCCACTCTATTCTTCTGCACTGAAATCGGTTCTGGGTTTTAATCAGCAGCAGGTAACTATACTTGGAGTGGCCAATGATATAGGAGAGAACGTTGGGTTGCTTCCTGGTATTGCCTGTAATAAATTCCCTCCTTGGGCTGTCCTTTTGGTTGGTACAGTGTGTTGTTTCTTGGGCTATGGTGTTATCTGGCTAGCTGTTAGTCAAACTGTTCCCAACTTGCCTTACTGGTTGGTGAGTGAACTACTGTTTTTTCTTTGACTGATTCAAATTTTTAAGCGATACCCATTTGAAATTTATCATCTGTTGTTGCAGATTTTGCTTAGTTTGATTGTTTTTGTTGTATTGCTTGACGGGTTACACTGATTTGAGCTGTATCATATGATGATTATGATGATGATCGTAATCATATTATTTATGGATTGGTCGATTTTAGGTGCTATGAAGCAGGGGAAATAGGTTTTAATTATTGTCTCATTCAATTTTTATTTCAAAACAACAATTCAGAATAGAACGCTAATTATTCGATTGATCATAATCTGTTCACAAATAATTTTTTTATTCTATTGGAGAAAACCCTTTTCTTGATGCTTTTTTAACAAATTCAAAGTCTATGATTTTAAGAAACTGTTGGGGCTAAAATGTTACTCTGTTCCTTCCACTGCTCTTAAGCTGAATCTTGACAGTGAAAATTAACTATTATGTTTCAGTTCATAGCAAGGCTGGTGAATCAGTTAATCGTTTGTCTATTGTTGAATAACTATGCAAGGCCTTGAACTTAGGATAGTGGCAAACAATTTAGGATTCTTGTTATAACTTAACAGAGTTGATGAGAGGAATGGTGAATCAAATTCATGTTGGAAAAATTAGGAAATGGAGAACAAAACTTAGAACACAATTGGGCTTGAAATGCTTTCCAAAAGGAGATTTTTTCACCATCTCAGTAGTTTGTGTGTTTCTATAGAAATAGCTTTCGAGATATAACAAGTCTTATGAACAACATGCACCACGCAACAAGTGAATGTTGTTATAAGGATATATGAACACTTGTAATTTCAGGCTTTTGGATGTTTCTAGAGAGAATTAGAGATGAAGATAATGGTGGTAGTTACTCATTTTAGATTCTAAATTCTCTTGAAAACGTATTTGGCACCTTTGGTGACTTCTCTTCAACAAAAGTTACATTTTCATTAGAAAATGTTACAACTTGTGACTGAACTTGGCAAATCGGCACTGACACCGTTTTACTGGAGCAGCGGGATGCTATGTAAACACTGGACACATGGCCAGAGCTGCAGCACCACTCAATCTGCCCAAATGGGTTTCCACCAGCTTTTTGCTTCAGTTGTAGTGCCATAAAACAGCTCACTTATTCAATTCTACCATTATTTCTAACAATGCAAGAACTCTAGCATGAAAGAAAAACAATGCTGGTTCCTTACAAATGCATTACCAGCCACTTTTTTCTGTTATGTTCTGCATTGCAGCAGTTGTTAGTATTTTGTGTTCATCTTTAAGTTCTTATAAAGGTTAATTAATGTGTTTCTCATTCTTATATTCAGGTCTGGTTTTGGTCTAATATGAATATATATATATATATATATTTATGTTAGCACACAGACTTATCACCTCTAGTTTTCATTGCTGTGGCAGTTGTTTGTTACTCTTTGCATCGCTACAAACAGCAACGCTTGGTTCGGTACAGCTGTGCTTGTGACAAACATGAGGAATTTCCCTCTAAACAGGGGAACTGTTGCTGGAATTCTCAAAGGTTATGTTGGGCTTAGTGCTGCAGTTTACACGGTTATATTCAGTATGGTTCTTAAAAAGTCCTCTTTGAATCTACTACTATTTCTCGCTCTTGGTATTCCTGTTTTGTCTTTGGCCATGATGTATTTTGTGCAGGCATGCAATCCAGCTTCTGAAGAAGACTCTTCAATCAATCTCCATTTTAATTTCACTCAAGCTTTTAGTGTCTTTGTTGGAATTTATCTTCTCACAACCACAATCTTATATGACACACTATCTATAAGTGATACTGTGTCTTATGTATTGGTTGCCATAATGGTTCTCCTTCTTTTGTCTCCCCTTGCTATTCCTATCAAGATGACATTTTTTCCTGCAAAACCAAAGGACCCTGCTCCAGAAGACAATGTAACCCAAATTGATGATCCTTTGTTAACACCATCATCTTCAGCTGCAAACCTTGGGAGTTTTCATGAGACTGATTATGCTTCAGATATAGATACACTTCTTGCCATTGGAGAGGGGGCAATAAAGCAAAAGAGGAGACCTAGAAGGGGAGAGGATTTCAAGTTTCGTGAAGCAGTTATCAAAGCAGACTTCTGGCTTCTTTGGCTTGTATATTTTCTTGGGGTTGGTACTGGAGTAACTGTTCTCAATAACTTGACTCAAATTGGAGTTGCATTAGGATATAATGACACAACAATACTGCTATCTCTTTTCAGCTTTTGCAATTTTGTGGGGCGCCTTGGCTCTGGTACTGTTTCTGAATACTTTGTCAGGTTTGATCCCATATGCCGTATCTGAATACAGTAAATCATGTTTGAAATAGTTTGAATGCTTCCTTATGTGCTTCAAATATGAAACTAATTTGATATTTGACTTGGTTAAATGCAGGTCAAGAACAATTCCTCGTACAGTATGGATGGCATTTTCACATGTACTTATGATTGTGGTGTTCCTCTTGTATGCATCAGCTCTCAGTGGTACTCTGTATGCTGCAACTGCTCTTCTCGGTATCTGCTATGGGATTCATTATTCTATGATGGTCCCAACAGTTTCTGAGCTTTTTGGATTGAGGCATTTTGGTGTAATCTACAGCTTCATGTTGCTAGGCAACCCCATTGGTGCAGTTCTTTTCTCAGCTTTGCTTGCTGGTTATGTATATGATGCTGAAGCTGCCAAGCAAGGTGGAGGATCCACTTGCATGGGTCCAAGTTGCTTCAGGTTCACATTCCAAATCCTTGCAGGTGTCTGTGGATTGGGTACCATCTTGGGCATAATTCTAACAATTCGAATAAGGCCAGTTTACCAAATGCTTTACGCCGGGGGCTCTTTTCGCCTACCTCAAAGTTCTAGCCACTGATGGTTGGCATGGAAATACCATAATCTTAGAAGTTCAAGACAATTTGCTACCATGGAGAGTTAATCAAACAGTTCCATACGAGTATCTACTTCTGACCTCTAGAGTACTTGTTATGGCCTATAGGGGTTGTATGATTTAGAAGTACTTATTCAAATTAATGTATAATTTACCCACCAGGGTTGGTACAATAAAATATCATATGCAATATATATTCACTTTTGATCTGCCATAATGCTCTTGTTTACCATAACTTTTTCACACTTATTTTCTAAATATTAGAAGCTTGGTTAGGGACTTGCTTTTACTAGCTTTGGTCTACACATATTTCACATTCGGTATCTATAGTTTACACTTTGACAATATTGTTAAACATAACTCGTTATATCCTTATCAAACTCTTTATCTGCATATTATACCATGGTGCACATACAAATTGAGAAAATTGTAGGAACACTTTTATACAATTGTTTTGAACATTCATAAATATTCCTATTATGATATGTGGTTTATTGCTAGCTTTCCTACCCAAAATCAAAGGTCCAAGCTTCAAAGGCTGTGCATTTGTCAAAGTCAAGAAAATCGACAGAGACATGGACTAAACTTTTTCTTCTTTTATTTATTTATATATTTTTTTACTGGTAATACAGAGAAACCTCATGTTAAGTAAAGTAAGTATCATCTTTTATTCACCACCGAAAAAAAAGAAAGAAAGAAGATAAAGCCAAAAGCATTGAATTCAAATACAAGTGGAGTGCAATTCATACCCTTGTTTCTTACACTACAATTCTCCCTTTATGTTTTTTGGACCGACACAATCATTTCTTCCACAATTTCTGGTGATTTCAGTTTACTTAAAGATGAATAACAGAGACATACAAAAGAGAACAGGCCCAGAAGAAAATGTTTAAAAATCAAATTAAATTACTCACAGAGACAAATTAAAAAGAAAAATATAGTAAAGGTCTGCAATCTGCATGACCCACCACTAGTGAAGAAGAAAAAAAGAAAACATAGTGTTTTACTGTAAACACAAAGCCATATACCTACATCTATGGTGGAAGAACACAAAAACCCATCTCTCACCATTAAATTAATCAACATCAGAACAAGTTTTTATCTTTATCAGCAAATCAAAACAATGAAAAATAAGTCATTTTTCAAATTTTTTTAAGGACAAAAAAATTTTCATGTAGGTTTTAAGTCCTGAAACATAGTATCCCACCTGATCTCTTCAACTCCAGTAGACCAATAACCATCTTGATCTTCCTCCATTTTCTCCTCCTTCCGAAGATCATACACAACTGGACTCGAAAAGCTCTCAACTCTGGTCATCCCAGGCCCCACCATGGGAGAACCATTTGTGAGCTGAAGCAATCTTCCTTGTTTGGCAGCCATGAGTTTCTTATTCCTCTTCAACATAGCTCCTCTGAATCTGGTTCCATAAGTAGGCCTGGGGACAACCATAAGAGCTGACTCCTCTTTATGAGTCGTCAACATCCTTATATACTTAGCCAAACACCTCTTGGTTCTCTTGATCGCCACCAGAAGCCTCATCATGGGGCGTGGTCCGTTGCTGGACTTCATCTCTTTCCTAGCGAGCTTTAAGATCTCTAGCCTGTGTTTGGCTATGGAGATCCCCATGCTTTGAAGAAACTCGTGATTGAAGTAGACTATGTCTTCTTCTTCAAGCTCGTTGTGAGCAAAAGCTAGTCCGTACTCGTAAACTAGTGTTGGCTCCAGGCCAGTGTTGGATAGCCATGAGAACCAGTCCATGGCTAAAGCTACAAACTTTGAATAAGAACTGTAATTAATGAGAACGGTTTGTGATGATTTGAGAGAGAGAAAGATATATATAAAGTGGGAGAAGAAGGGTGTAACTTGGAATATTTATAAAATAGTAAAAAAAAAAATCTAATTTTTTTAAAAAAAGTACTGTAGAGAAAGAGATGGAGGGTGTTGAGTTTAGCTTAGTTGAGACTAGAATACTTGTGTTTTTGTGAATTTGTTGTTAGTTGAAACTTGAGAGTGACTAAAGGAAAATATATTTAATAGAGGAAATGATGTAGGGCATGCATGCACATGTTCTATGAACAAAGTAATTCTTAACGTGTACATACATCTCAATTAATCGATCTATTAGCATTGACCTTTTTAAAAAATAATTAATTTTTATATTCTTTTTTACAAATTTAAAAAACCATTGTAAAAATATAACTTTAATTTTAACAATTAATAATAAGATATGTGCTATATAAAAAAAATCAATAAATATCATAAAAATTAATATATTAATTTTTTTTATAAAAACTACTAGCACAAAATAATATTTAGTTACAAATGGTTCGTTAGCAATAAAATTTGTTCTAACTAAAAATACATTTAACCATAGTAAACTATAATATTTGTGATTGATATTTTTAGTCATAGCAAATTTTTTAGTGACTACACATGATAATATATTTCTTATTTAGTGATAAATTTTATTGCGACCAGGTTAAGAGTTTTTGTAATCACTCTATTTTATACCAAATTATGTAAATTATCCTATATAGATTGTGTAACACGGATTGGGGATTGAGATGGGGCAGGAATATTTTCCACACGTCAAAATTATTATGCTTATAATAAGTCGGGTCTTTAATTAAGAAATTTAGCTAGAAGATCGAGTACATATAGAGACTGACTTTTCTTTTGATAGTGCGACTCAGAAGGATTCAAATTCAATGTGTGAAGTGGCCCTTCAATCACGCCAATTTGGGGAAAGAATGGCATGTGGGGTAGACCCTATTAATTAGTGTGTGCCCTTCTGTGTTTTGTTTGTAGATCAGTGTAGTATTACATATATGGAATACATAATCAATTGGATATGAAAGTGGAAAAAGAGAAAGTAGCTAGATCAGATCATATATATGCACACACCATATATCATTTTTCAAATTCAGATTATGAGAGGTGACCAATTCATTGGTTTGGTTTAACTGATACTTCTACCAACTAATATGAATCCATACATGATTTGATTTGATAATATGTTCACTTGGTGGCCAGAATTACCAACCAATATTTAGGATATTTCATGCTTTTCCCTTTTTGTGGTCCATCTTCCCATCTCATGATAGTCATACATATACATATATTTATAATCTTGTATATGTGTGTGTGAAAAAACCAAATACCTTACTCAACTACCGCAATTGGAAGCCTTTACTACATATCACTAAATTTCAACCGATATGTAAAAGATGATCCCAAGAAGTCAGCTCCTTGGAGAGCAAAATTGACTCTTTGTTATTGAATAGTCGAAGGAGTTCTATTATATATTTATTTTTTGAGACTTCATATTAATTGTTTGGTCCCAAGTCAAAGAGGAAAGTTAAGTATATATAAAAACGAATTGTGAATAGTGACCTTAAATGTGGCAGTTAGTGAGTTTCTATTGTGTATTAGGTTTGGTTCGTCATCATTACCAGCAACTAATAATAACCTAGTTTGTATATATAAAACATACATATAAGATTATCACAGCTTAAGTATTACATTTGAGCACTTTCATACATATATAAGATCATCATGATCATCATCTTCTGTCAACATTATATATATGGCTATACGTACTTTAGTTAACAAGTGATCATTATTCTAAATAATATCATATATGTGTAATCCAAGCATTTAGGTATATATTTATTACACCAAAAGTAAGTCACAAATAATAAAGATATGGATTGTGATATTTAATGCTTCCATTTTTATAAAGGAAACAAATAAAATTATTAAAGCTGGTGGCTAATATAGTACACAGTACTTTATTTTTCTTTATATATTATTTTAAATTATTAATATATATGTATTTATAACTTTTTATAAAGGGTCGCGTTCATGCAAGTTTTTATTAAGTCCTTTCCTTTATATGAATCCATTGACTTCTTTAACCGAAAACCAAGAAATTAACTTTAGACAAATATAGAGATTATCGTATCACACATTGCTCACCGATTGTGGTGTGGCTTTGGTCGGCTGCCTTCACATGAATTTTTATTATTATTTTATTTATAATTTTAATAAGCATTAATTTCCACAGTGAGTAGCTAATAATAAGTGCGGCACTGCTCAAGACACAAAAGATATTAAAAGAAAAAAGTATAATAAATAGATCAACCTTGTTGTGGCTCCAAAATTTTGGATTAAAGCACTCACTTTTATCCAAATCTTATCATGAAAATTTGTCATAAAATGCCAAAGAAACTATATTATATATATTATCATTATCTTAAAAAAGTTAGATACAAAGTAATCTTGCGCATGCATTTTCACAAACCCTTATATGGATTATACTGTGGACTAAATAAACGGTTCACGGGTCTTTTTTTCTTTTTTAATTTGGGTACTATTTCCATGTGAATCCAAATATTCTCCTTTAAATTAAATATTTCTGGTATAAGAATGATTGAGTACTATATACATCATTTGCTAAATTGGAGCCTTTGAAACAAACAAATATGATGAAATATACTATGTAAATAAATATATCTTAATATTCGTGACTAAATGGAAACAATAAGTTAATTAGTTCCAATAATATATATATATACATACATATATAAACATAAGTAAAAATTTTAATGACTCGACAGCCCACGTTCCTAGCTAGAAAAGACTTGTCACCCAATACCATATATCCATTCAACCAACACTATGATCATACTCGTGAACATAATGACCTTTATATATAACCCATAAATATTATTATACAGTACATGGATGAGAGAAAGAGTGTCAGACTACACGTGTAATCAATATATTCTAGCCTGAGCATATATAGTTTTTTTCTAGAAGAAATGGGAGTTAGGTAAAAATTAAATATATATATTATATATCAAAAATACATTGAAATTTTAAAAATCACAATGAAATAGTGGAGCGGATACTCAAGTGCCATTACAGACTTTCGAATCATTCAAAACATATACAGATCTTGTTAAAATAATGAGGGGTTCAAGTCCCTCAACTTTTATAAATTAATTTTTATATTTTTCTTCCAAATATATATGTCTAATTTTTATACAAAAAAAAAAAAAGAAGATTGATTCCATCATCATTTATTGAAAAGACTCATCTATCACCACACCCACTTGGCTATGGATCTATCTATTAGTTTATAATAACCTACAACAGTTAAATACTAATGGTAATATGATAATCATTATTCAATGTGCATTTGTGAGTAAATAAAAGAGAGAAAAAAAAAAAGGATAATAAAGATGTGCTTGGTAAAGGGTAAACAAGACTGAGCAAATTTCACCCTGCAAAAATTAATAATATGAAACTTTTTTTTCAAATGAAGTATAATGAATAATATATATGTTTTTTAAGATTACAGACATAAATGCAGGAAAAAGAATGGACCAGATAAGTACTAATAAAATCATTTATGTTTGCCCCCTTCCCACATCCTATTTATTGACTCGACAGTACATCAGTGCATGCATGGCATAACTGGTCAGCTATAGTCCAAGATCCTATGTTTAGTTTATGATAATAATTAAAAATGCGTGCATTATATACTAAGGCAGCTAATTAATTATTGTACTTTTGAAACTTTGGATTAAAAATTACCTGATTATAATGTTTAAGTTAACAAGGGGAAGTTAATTGAGTAAAAAGAGGAGAAAACTTTTCTTATAGCTTAGGCAAAACGACATAATCAATTGCTGATGCTGACATATGTTTGTTAGCTATAATAATTATATAGTGTGTTATATAGAAATGTATGATTAAGCGTTTACTTTTGTTTAACAGAAAATTAACAAATAGAAATTATTTATTGTTAATTAGCCCTTCAATGATTACATGCCACACATAACTTATTTGCACGCGCATGCAAAATATAAATACCAAATACCTACTTTAAAAATTTATAAAATTACGTGTTTTTGTTTAGTCATGATAATATTTTTAAGAGGAAATTACATTTTATATGGACTTTTAATTGATATTTTCAAAAATATGGCTTTTTTTTCATCTTAACTTTTGTATGGCTTTTTATACTTTTTTATCACTTTTGTGGTTTTTTTTCCCATATTTTTGTTAAGATGTCTTATTATGCCATATGTTGTTTCTAATGATAATTTTTTAATTCCAGGGGTAGTTAGGTAATTTTATTTTATGTAATTTTTTAAAATTTTACATAGGTAGTTTTTTTCACTTTACCTTTTCCGATCAGTTGTTTCCCCTTTGTTTCCCGAGCGTTATTTCTTTTTTTTTTTCAGTTGGTTGCATGCGGTTTGGGTTTGGTGTTCAGGGTTTGTTGATGAGTATTTTGGTGTGATTGGAGTCGTTTTCGGTCATCGTAGTTGTTGTTTAGGAGTTTGGTCGTCTGGATTTTTCAGAAATTTTGGTGAACTGTCTTGATCGTTGTCGGAATGCGCCGATCTCCTCGAACTCCGACGGTTCCTGCCGACAATGCAGGAGCTAACGTTAAGGTATCGTGTTTCTTTCAGTGTTTTGGTTTGGTTGTTAGTTTGATTTTTGTTTTTTTGAGTTGGAATCGAATATTTATTTGTATGTTGTTTTCATTGTTCATTTTTTCAATTTTTGTATTTATGTTTATGTTTTTTAAGGGAGGTAATGTTGGTTCTTCATCAACAAGTGTTGATGGCGGTTTGCGTTCTTCCCCTCAAGTTAAGGGTTCTTCAAGGATCAAGAGAACTGCTGCTGGGACAAAGAAAGATCGTCAGAGTAGAGTTAAGGTACCTAGTTACCTTGTTTTTTTTTCCCCTATGTGTATTTGTATGTTTTTCCTTTTTGCTGCATGTTTCCCTTGAGGGAAATCTTATATGATATTTGTAATTCCCACATATATGATTAATATCATATGCCTTCATCTTTATATTAGATTATGATGAAACTGGCTCTGACTTGCTGTAACTTCAAGTTTAGAGCATGTTTTTATATATATATATAAATATCTTAATGTGTGTTTTTATGTGGTTTTGTCAATTAAATAATGATAAAACTTGCTCATACTCCTTGTCGTATACTACTGATTTCATACATGTCCAGTTCGACATTTAACAAAGTTCAAAGTAACTAGGTAACTAGAAAAACATACATATAAAACAAAGTTCAAAGTGCATTCTAGAGGTATTGTTTTCTGTTTGTGGTGCTTTGTTTCTTTGATATGGTTTAAGTGTATGATTATGTTTAGTTTTTTTTGTCATGTGTTCTCATGTGGTCCCTAGTTTTTTTCAATTGATTTACTTTTATCATTTGTTGTTATTTTAATGTTTTTAAGTTTCCCTGTTATCTATGTTATGCCCTTACTGTTTCTTTTTTTTTAATTTTTTTTGGCTTTTTTAGGTTCCTAGTTAGTTGTTGATGTTTAGTGTTTTTTTTTTTTTTAAAGTTAATAGTTTATATGTGTTTGGCCTTGCTTTTCTTTATGTGGTTCCTGTTTACTTTTTATGGTTTAATCGTATTATTATGTTTCTTAAGTTTTAGTGTCTTGTAATGTGTTATCATGTGGTCCCTAGTTACTTTTGTGTTGATTTTATTGTATAATTTTTGTTTAGTTTAATGTTAGCTTTTCATTTTTCTGTATGTTTTCTACTTTTCTTTTTATTTTATTTTTTATATTTTTTTGTTGGATTTATAGGTACCGAGTTAGTTGTTTACATTTATTGTTTTATAATAGGTACCTAGTTACCTTGTTTGTTTTCCCCCCTTCATATTATTCATAGTTTGCCTTGCTTTTCTTTCTGTGGTTCCTGTTTAGTTTTTATGGTTTAATCGTATTATTATGTTTCTTAAGTTTTAGTGTCTTGTAATGTGTTATCATGTGGTCCCTAGTTACTTTTGTGTTGATTTTATTGTATAATTTTTGTTTAGTTTAATGTTAGCTTTTCATTTTTCTGTATGTTTTCTACTTTTCTTTTTATTTTATTTTTTATATTTTTTTGTTGGATTTATAGGTACCGAGTTAGTTGTTTACATTTATTGTTTTATAATAGGTACCTAGTTACCTTGTTTGTTTTCCCCCCTTCATATTATTCATAGTTTCTTTATTCTGTTTACTGTTATGTTATCAGTGTGTAATTGATTCTCATGTTTGTTTTTAGGATGCGCATTTCAGAATTAAACCTGACAGGCGTTTTGGAAGTAAAGTCCAACAGTGGAATAAGCCGTCTGTTATTTGTGAGATTAAGGCAGTTTTAACTTCGAAACAAAAAGCAATGTTTCGAAGAACTCCTTTTGGTCACTTTTTGGATATGCCTGATATTACATTTCAAGCACAGTTATTTCATAGTGTTTTGCTTCGGGAGGTTTATCAAAAAAATGAAGAATCCGAGTTTTGGTTTAACTTGGGTGGCACATTAGTTAGGTTCTCAATCAGTGAGTTTGCCCTGATTACTGGTTTGAAATGTGTGGGCAGTGTTGACTTTGGGATGTTCAAAGAGGCTGATTTAGGGCTTAGGAAATCTCTTTTTCCGTTGTACGAAGGTAAACCCAGGAAGGAAGAAAAGCTTAGGAAAGAGGAGGTTGCATGTGCATTCAATGATAAAAACTTGAAGAAGAAAGGTGACGAGGTTGTCGTTAAGTTGGCTATTGTTCATTTGTTAGCCAATTTTTTGTTCGGGACACAAACTGAGACTCGTGTTGACAACTCATTCTTTGCCATGGTTGATTCCAATTTTGCTGAGATGAAGAAGTTTGCTTTTGGGAAAGTGTTGTGGCAAAGAACTAGATGTGTGATGCGGGCAGTTTTGAAAGATAGGAATGCCATGTATGATTGTGTTCCTAGGAAAGCTGATGGATCACTGGATAACTATAGTTATAAGTGCTATGGTTTCCCTATTGCTTTCCTTATATGGATATATGAGACAATTCCCTCTTGTTCTCAAGCTTTGTGTAGACGGGTTAATTGTTTGTTTCCAAGGATTCTGAATTGGACAAGCAGGGGAAGTGTGTCATATCAGTATTTGGTTGATAACGTTCTGTTGGAGGAAGAGGTATTGATATTGTTTTTTTTTTCAATGTTTTTTTTCTTTTTGTCGTTTTCTTTCTATTTTTTATTATGTTTGTTTTATAGTTGGGTAACTAGTTACTTTGTCTCATTTATTTTTGTGTTTCCTGTTTTTATAAAAAAAAAAATTGATTCTTACAGTATGATGTTAATGTCATAATGCCTACTACTGAAGAATTGAGACTGCCTATTCTGAGAGGGTTGTCTTTTGAAAGCAAGTTTTCACCGACAGATCCACCCGATGACGATGCTGCTAGTTCCTCAGATATGCATCAGGATCTTATTGCCATTCAATCAAAATTGGTTGAAGTGCAAGATTCGCAGAAGTCTATATTGATTGCAATTTCTGAATTGAAGGCAGCCTTTGCATCTGATTTTGCTTCTGTTATATCTTTGTTGGATGGTATTAAGGCATCTATGGCAGCTGGTAATCATAATGTTGGTGGAGAGTTTGAAGATCCTATGCATGCTGAGGCTTCTTCGGAGGTAACTGGTTTCTGTTGTGGTGTGTGTTTCCCTTTTATGATGTCTATTTTGGTTCTATTTTGTTTAAAAATTGCTGGTTTTTGTATTTTTTAGGATTCTTTTGATGGCCATTCCTCTGGGGGTTACCAAAATGTTGATATTGGTGAGGAGTTGGGGGCTGATTTGGAGCATTCCGTTCAGATTGCTTCACAATTTTTTTCTACTGTTAAAGTAAGATCTTATTTTCGTTTTTTTTGTTTAAGCAATTGGTTTTTTTCCTCTATGTTTTCTTGTTTGTAATGTAGTATTGGTTGTATATATATATTTTTTTTTTCAGGAGCCAATTAAGGTTGACTCAAGTGTATGCTCAAGTCCTCAAACTCCCACATTTCATGTCTCTAATGCAATATGGAGAGTTATTAATGATTCAGTTGAGAGGCCACTTAAAGAGAGTAGTTCTTTGGAGGATAAAAGTAAGTGGTCAATTGTGAAGTATGATGATGCACAAGCAGTTGACACTGGACTGATTTTGGGAAGGAAAAGGCAAGCGAAGCCAAGCGCTATTGTAAAATCTCCTTTCTTAACAAAATTTGGATCTTCTGAAGTTGGTGTGAAACAAAAAAGAAAGAGGACGATATTGGATAATATTTGTCCCTTTTCCAATGAACTTGGTGATAATCACACTAAAGAACAACTGTCTGAGTTTGATTCCTGGATTAATCATGGTTTGAAGAAAAGGAACAAGTATGTATAACCCTTATTTGTTTTAAAGTTTGTTATATGTGTAATATGTATGATTAATTTGTTAAGCTTTTTATTTTGTTTTTTAATGTATTTTTCAGGTTTAAAAAATATGATGATAATTCTGTGGACCCACCAATTAATTTCACTTTTGTTCATATTTCTGAGAAGGCTTGGTTTCATAGCCTTTATTTCTCTGGGCAATTCGTTGACTCATCGGTGAGATTCTTGCTTTTTAATTTATCTGGTTTTTCATGTTGGAGTTCTTTTTTTTTTTCTCTTTTTTTTTTTTTACAAGGTAATTAGTCTGGTGATCTATTTTATGTTATATATTATGATGTTATTGGGTACCCAGTTACCTTACTGTTTGCTTTGTTGTAGTTCATTGGGTAACTGGTTACCCAAATCATTGTAACTGGTTTTTGTGTTGCTGATGTTTCCAGTTTCCCTTGTGTGACAAAGTTTTATTGTCTGTCATAGTAGATTTGTTTCTACCCATATCATTTTATAATCATGTATTTTATTTATTATGCAGCATATTGATGTGATGATGTATTACTTGAGGAGAAAGGTTAAATTGTCTACAGATTTGAAGAGAAGAGTATCTACGACTGACACTTGTTTTGGGCAAAACATAGTGTTTATGTATGAAGATTTTAAGAAAAAAGGTAGTGGCGCATTTAAAATAGATGAGAGATGCGTTGCTTTGAAGATAATGAAGGGGGAATCCATGTTTTGTGCAACTCATTGGAATTTGCTTGATGATGTTGTCATGCCTGTTAATGTGAATGGTCTTATGCACTGGATTTTGTTGCACTTTAATGTACAGCAGAGATCTCTTACGGTGTATGATTCAATGTCTGGTGCAAAGCATGAAAATCAGACTTTACCTGTCGTTGAGGCATTTGCTGTTTTGATTCCTCTTCTTCTGGAGATGATTGATTTCTATGTTCGTAAAGATATTCATCTTGATGTTAGCCCGTATGATGTGGTAGAGAATGAGGCTTTGAAGTTGAGCATTGCTAAAGGCATTCCTCAACAGACTGATTGGTTAGTTTGTTTATTTGATTTTAGTTTTTTTTTTTTTTTGTGTTCTGTTTTGTTTATATGTTCTTAGTTGTTTTTTTTTTCTTTTTCTTTTTTCTATTATGCAGTGATTGTGGTGTGTTTTGTACTTATTTTGCTGAGCAAATAATTCTTGGGAAGGAGAATGAGATGCCTAAAAATATTGATGTTCGCCTCCTTCGTAAAGACATTGCTGTCAGCTTGTACTATCATGGAAAGAACAAAGAACTTGAGGGATACTTAACTAGCGATGAGTTCACTGAGAAGCTTCTGGAGAGGAGACAGAAAAGAATGAAAATTGCTGCATAGGCTTTTAGTGATATTATATTTCTTTTGGTTTTTTTTATCTTTTCTACAACTGTAATTAAATGATGAATCAATTTCTAGTTTAACAGTTAGCTTTTTTAATTTTCTTCTTATGTAAAACATTGGGATTCTTAAGGTCATTTTATATATACATATTAGTATATCGTTTTGTTAATTCTTTTGCTGTTAGCTTTTTGGAAGAATGATTTAGAGGGTAACCAGGTACCCAGGTTGTTTATTTTCTAACATACCAAGGGTAACTGGTTACTTAATTGTTTTTTTTTTAATTTTTTCCCCATTGGTTTGTTGTTTGTTAATTACATTTATTAATATATATTTTAGATAACCCTTTAAATCAGGTGGCTAGTTTTCTGTTTGTTTTTGTATTTTTTTCCACTGTTTTATGGAATAACTTGAGGGAAACTAATTCCTAGTTGGTTTGTTTAACTAATTTTAATGGTGATATTTGAGGGTAACTAGGTACTCAGGCTGTTTGTTTCCTAATATACCGAGGGTAACTGGTTACTTAAGTGTTTTTTTTTTATTTTTCCCCTAAGCTTGTCTTTTTTAATAGTTATGCAACCAGTTTATTAAATTAATATTAAAGTAACTTTAATATTATATATAGACGAGTTTGTGATAGAAGAAAGTAAAGGGTTTAATTCTTTTTTTCTTTTTTTTTTGGCTTTGAGATTGTTATAGTGGGGTAATTTACCTTGTATTGAAACTTCAGGGTAACCAGTTACCTATATCGTTGTTTTTGTTGTTAGTGATTGTAGCATTGAAAAATAGAAGCAAACAAATCCAAGAAATTATTTTGAAAGGATTTTATAAGTTTGCATAACCAATCAATGTGTTTCATTTTGAAACAATCTTATTAAAATTCTGAATGATACTTGATGAATATGAAAGTATCTCTTTCAATGAGGAAAGCTATGAAAGGTTTGTTTTTCTGTAGAATGTGAATCTATGTCTTTGGCTTTTTCTGTTTATTTGGCTTCTGAAATGGAGGATTCCTGCAAGTCTTCCTGTTATGTCCTGGTTGTGCACATTTCCCACAGGTGATTATTACGTTATTTTCCCCTCTTGATCTTATTCGTTTCTTTCTTGGTCTTCCTGCAGGGATTGTTGAATTTGGAGGCAGCACTAGTATGTCCAAGTGTTGTGGGAGATTCCATTCATCTTTATGGGGCAAAGGATGAACATTTTCTTGATACAATGCTTTCAACGTTTCTGATCTGTAGAATTTTGCACAATAATCATAGACACTCAAGTTTCTTTTTGCAATGACAGCTACTGCATGGCCACAAGGTATTTCATCTTCTTGGAACCTATTGCAAGTGCATGTTCTATTATGTATATTTACTGTGAAATTTATCCCCTTTTGATCACGAACTTGGTATTCTATTGTGTTGAAAGGCAAGACCTAAAAATAGTTTGTCATGAATTAGAATCAGATAATAAACATTTTAACTAGACTTAAGATTTAAAGTAACTAGTTATGCTTCTGTGTAAAAAAAATTTCATGTTCTTATGGAAGGTAACTGGTTACCATCAATTGACAGTATAAGGATTTGTAAGAATATGTTTAGTTGCATACCTCATACTTCATTTTTGAAACAATGTCATGTCTCAATTCATTTTCTGTTGCTGTAGAGACTTTTGTGAATGTTCCATTTGCATTATTTGAGTTGTTCCAAACCCACTTTTGAACCAAACTTCTAAGGCATTCAACCAAGATATCAATGGGGAGATTTCTTGCAGCTTTTAGTGCAGCGTTGAGTGATTCTGCGATGTTGGATGTCATCATGGTGTATCTTTTTGTTGGCGAGTATGATCTAGCCCAAGTTTCATACTTGGATTTTTCTAAATAGGGCCTAATGCGTCTATCAATTCTATCAAGGCCTTTCATGTAGTTTTCACATTCTGTCTGTGTGTATGCTTTTGCTGCTGCAATGAATTTCATTTGTAGTTCTTCTCCATGGCTCCCATACTTGCCTTTCAAATTATTGAGTAAGTGAAACATGCAAGCTCCATGGAAAGCATTTGGGTACACCATATGTACTGCATTGTCTATGCTCTTATGTCTGTCAGAAACTATAGCCAATCCTGTGTAGTACACATATTTTAATATAAAAAAACAAAAACCAAGTATTTTTCAAAAAAAAATTTTATTATTATTTTAGTAAAGGTAACCAGTTACTTTGGTCAGATTCTAAAAGAAATAGCATGTATTTGTGTATTTTGTTTTGGTAAAATGTTCCTGTTTGTTTGTAAACAAGAATATATCGTTGAAGCTATCATACCTTCGGGTTCTCCATAGGTTTCTCGCAGTTTGGAGAAGAACCATAGCCATGAGTTATCATTTTCGGAGTCTGCTATTCCAAAAGCCAACACGAAAATGTTGTTGTTTGAATCTAACGTTGATGCTGAAAACAGGGTACCACCATGTGCATTTTTCAAAAAAGTTCCATCAACAACAATTATAGGCCTCAAGTATCTCCAACCCTTGATTGAGTTAGAGAAAGCTATGTATAGGTATTTGAATCTATCTTCCTTGTCTGTGAGTAGGTGTGTTATTGTTCCTGGATTTGCTTTTTTCAACATGTAAAGATATATTGGCAACTTCTGATATGAATCATCGGGGTTCCCTCTTACTAGACGCAAAGCTTTCTCTCTTGATCTCCA
Source organism: Humulus lupulus (assembly GCF_963169125.1). Lineage (NCBI taxonomy): Eukaryota > Viridiplantae > Streptophyta > Magnoliopsida > Rosales > Cannabaceae > Humulus > Humulus lupulus. The sequence goes on along the minus strand of NC_084800.1, from coordinate 25,252,417 downwards.
TGCTTTTGTGTATCCCATAGTTACTCCAAAGTCATCATTCATATCATTCATGATGTCATTTGGAGTGTAATTTCTTTTGATTGACTTGTACTTATTCTTTATTAATTCCCCAACTACGATGCTTTTTGCTTGCCTATGGTCTTCCAAAACAATTTCAATAGAGCAAGTGTGATTTGGATTGCATTTCCGTACCTTGAATAAATCTTGATTTCTGTACTTAGATGCTCTCACAAACCAGTTGCATTTTTCATCTGCGCAAGTAACTAGGTACTCTCTAGGTTCTGATCTTTTTGTTTTGAACTGGAAGTTATGCAGCATTGCATAGTAGCTTAGGGCTGATTTGACTGTGTTCTTATCCTTGTAAATTTGTCCTTGCTTTATTGTGTTCACTCTGTAATCAGATATTACTAGTTGGATTTCATCCAACTTCTTTTTTCTTTTTGTATTGTCCTCAATTATGAAATCAGCTACTTCTTCAGCAAAATGGGGTATGTATGACACATTTATGCCCTCATTTGTTGTGCTTGACATTCCTTCTTCAAGTAACATTTGTTCATTGATGGAAGCTTGATTTGCTTGCATTAATAATGTCCCCACCTCCATTTCTTCTGCTGTAGCTTTCTGATTTGCTAGTAGAAGAAGGCCATTTTCATTGTTTGATTCTTGAATTATAGTGACACACAATGGTAAGTCTGTTAATTTAGTAGCAACTTTTTTCTTTATTTCCAGGAAGAACAACACTGAATTGTCTGTTACAACCTTCATTGGTGGTGTTCCTTTTTCTACTTGATAAGAAACTTCAATAGTTGCTGTTTTTTCCTTTATCTCATTTTTTATCAGATTCACCAAGTTGTCAAGAGAACAATTTGGTGGTATTAATATCCCAGACATTGTGTATCCTTGGTACTCGTTGTTTTCATTCCAATTGCCTCCATATTGAACCAAAGAAGTAATATTGTCCATATCTGTAAAATTTGGCAATTTTTTAAGCAGTTAGTTGGTTCTAAATGGGCTAGGTAACTGGTTAACTTAATATTTAATCACATATTATCCTGAAGCATTTAGCTTTTGTAGGGTAACTGGTCACACTTAGTTTTATATATTTTATGTTTTTCAAATTAGTTATATATATTGATTGTTGTTGCAGGGTAACTTGTTACACTTAGTTTTACACATTGTTTTTTTTTTTTTTTGCAGGGTAACTGGTTACCTTAATAATGAATCATATATTGCTTATTTTTACCCTTAGTTTTATATAGTTGTAATTTCCTCTTAGTTTTATTTATTTTCTGTTTTTCAGGGTAACTGGTTACCCTATTGTTACTGATTGTTTTTGTAGTAAATCTTCCCAGATACATCAAATAATTTTTCAGAGTTCTTGTTTCTTGCCTATTTTTTTTTTTGGTTAATGAATGTAGAAAAACCAGTGGGAAGGTAACTGGTTCCCTTAATCTGTAATTGCATACCGTACTGAAACATTTGAGTTGAATTTATTGCATGTTATTCCAAGTAACTGGTTGTCGTAATGTTTCTTGTTTTTTTTCTGGTTAATCAATGTATACAAACCAGTCTTCGATATTTTTTTTCTATTTTTTAGTTTATAAATTGTTTTTGTTTCCAGCAAGCACATTTGATCATGATCATTTTTATTATAATCAAGATAATAGTTGCAAATAATATAGTAGATTGAACATAGTTTGCAAAAAAAAAAAAAAAATGACAGCAGAACAGAGTTGACAGAGGAAATGGTTTCTTGCTAACCTTGTTTTCTTGATCGTGTAGTCGATATGCAGGACGCCGGAATCTTCAAAGATTGCAGCTGGTTTGATTGGAAGAATGTTGGAATTTTTTTGATTTCTGCAGAAAGGGACCATTTGTTTAGTGATCAGATTTTTCTTGCATTTTTTTGTCAGAAGATGGGGTCAAACCTTTGCTAGAGTTGGTCGATTGGTGTGGTGATCGCCGGTGATCGCCGGTGATCGCCGGAGATACTACTCGTTGCCGGAGAAGGAAGCTATCACCGGAGAATTGCTTGCCGGAGATGGAAGAAATAGTAACGTGTTTTTTTGATCATGTTTCACGCATGAGCAAATGAGCAGAGGAGAGGAGGATTGAATAAAAATGAGCAGGGTAATTACATGTGTACCCCTGATTTGTGCTGATGTGTTGTTGTTTAAATTTCAATTATGGCATATACTTATTTTTCCCATATTCTAAGTTTTCCTTGTATAAAATCTTCCATACATATTATAAAAAGATTTATTCCCATATTTTTGCACAATTATGGCTAAAAAGCCATATTTATGAAAATTTCCCTATTTTTAAAGGTTTTTTTTGTCTGTATGAATAATTGGGCCGAATAAGAAATTTTTAGGCCCAATGATTCGATTTCCAGGCTCGGCCCAAAAACTTTGTTAATACATAATGACATTTATCAGCAAAGAAAAGGTGGGAAAATTTCAGTGGACTTAGTCAAAACCTCCAAAACAATGATACGACGCCGTATCCTTCATATTCGATCGTTCTCTTTCCTGTGCGACTCCGAACCCAACCAATATTGTCCAATGCAACCAGAAGATTCAACAACTAACTCAATTCGGCCGAGTTTCCGAGGCACGCCAGGTGTTCGACCCTATGCGCCAACGAGACTCGATTTCCTGGAACTCCATGATTACTATGTTCACTCAGTACGGGCTGTTGCATGAAGCTCAAGCTTTCTTTAATGCATTCCAAGGCAAGAGTGTTTGAGAACTTGACAATTTTGCTGAGTGGATATGCTGTATGCGAAACATGGTCACTTGAAACAAGCTAGAGAGTTGTTTGATCATAAAATCTCGCTGTGGCTTTATGAGTGAAGCTCGTGAGCTCTTTGACCAAATGGAAGAGTAGAGTTGTGTTTCTTGGATGGCTGTCGTTTCTGTGTAAGTTGCGATAAACGAGTTTCTAATGGCGAGGCGTGGTTTGTCTTTCTGATGATGTTCAAGAGAGAAATGAAGCCGAACCAGGGTCAATATTACGCCATTACCCCCTCGGTTCATCACTATACCTGTATGGTTGATCTCCTAGGGAGAGCAGGGCGGTTTAATGAAGCTGCATCTTTCATTGAAAACATGCCTTTGAAAAGCACTTATTGGTTTGGTGCTTGCTGGATCCATCATGACAACAAACTTGGCCAGAAAGTTGCTCAAAGGCGTTTGAAAATGAGGAAGCAAAGATCTAAGACCTACGTTTTATCATCAAATATGTATGCATCTCAAGGTAAGTGAGAGAAAGTACGAGAAATAAGAGAATTTATGAAAAGCAGGAAACTTACCAAAGAACCAGAGCTTCAGATCAAGTATAAAGTGCACTACTTTTAAATAGGGGATAAGAGACATGAAGAGTTTCAAGAGATTAACTTCTTCTTTACCATAGTCCAGATGGAAACAAATTCCACCCCTTTTGAAGATGGTTTCTGTTCCTGTGGGGATTATTGGTCATCATGCCAGAACAACAGAAATCTACCCCTTCTTTTTTTCTTTTTGGCTTACATGATCCTCCTATATACATGAGATCACTGGAATTCATAGATGTAATTTTAAAAGATGGTATCACAAAAAATTAAATTTTAAAATTGAAGTCAACAGACTTGTATAAATTATTGGTAAAAGAATTCCATATAATTTTCCTTTATCCTGCTGAATTGTTAATGATCAAGTAGATCTTATTGTTCGTTTGTACAACTGAAGAATAGCCAACAAAGAGCCATATTCTCTATTGGCAGTAAGAAAAGAAAGGCCAAACAAGTTCCTCTTTCTGTGTCTTAAAGCATACAATCGACCAACAAAGCAATAACCATACTGGTCAGGTCTAGCAACAAAAAAAAAATAGATGATTCATATATGATAATCACATAGTTACTAAGCAAGTATTGCATGAAATATAAAAGAATGAAAGAAAAGAAAAACCTCTCGGGATAAAAATAAGTGGCATGAATTATTTCGATTTAGTTTCAATTTAAGTTACACATGTGTAACAAATAGTATAAACTACTTTCCTAACAGATGATTGCTCTCAAAAGTGGTGTAACCTCACAGTATCTTGTAAGAATGCCAAATACAAAAGAAAAGAATTGTATATTGAATATGAGAAGGATTATCAAGATCTATCCTACCTTCTTCATTCAATTCCTAGAATAATTACGACTTCACTGGTCAAGATCTAACCGCGGAAAACTTTACTTTAAGTTCTGAAAAGCAAACAGACTAATTGCATAGCAACATTCAAACAGAGAAACTTTACTCGTGAGTTTCTGCATACTATCATAACCCCTCAAAACTCTACGAGGTGAATCATTTTAATTGGCCTTTTAGGCTATAAACGTTTCCAATCACTCCAACAATGCTGACAGTTCCAGCCATAATTAACATCATCCATGAAAGGAGTTTCTCCCCAACGCTCAAACTCTCCCCTTTCCGACTTAATCTTAAGGCGATGAGAGATGGGAATATAAAGCCCAATGACACAGCTGTTGTTGCCCCTGTAAACTTAAAAGCCGTCCAAATGTTTGGAACCATGGTGGATCCAATATAAATGAGTGCTAACAGAACCACTGTCAAGGCCAATGACCTCTTCCTACTCTCTGATAGTGGAGCTGATTTCTCAAACACCAGAGCATTCACAGTTTGCCGAAGTGAGAAATGGATAACTGGGAAAACAAGAATCAAATGAAGAACGTAGCCAACCCGAACAATATAATTCAGGGCAGAACTGAATCGAATTCCGAGATCTTTATCAAAATTGATCAGCACATCAGACTCTGTATCCTTCCCAAAGAGTAAATATCCTGATATAGCTGTGGAAGCATAGACCACAACACAAAGAACAGTTGTGATCCTTCCCACTCTGTTCATCTTCTGAGGAGAACGATCTTCAAGTTCATTATATATAGGCTGAACATTAAAGTGACAAACATAAGCATTAGTCATAATAGGAATCACCACAAGCAAATCCAGAATTGCCTCCTTTGAACTGAAATCCGGGGCCATCCTCGGTGCTTGGATTCTCCCCTCGACGAGCTTAATAACAGCAACAACACAAGCAACCACAACAAATACAACAGCCAGGGCTACCGAAGCAGCTGAAGTCAAGCTCAAAGAATCAATCTTTTCCAATGCACAAAGGGGTGCCAGAAAAATCACCAAAACAACCAAAATCAAAAGCTTTCTGTGGTCCCAAAACCCATGTCCCAACCACTGATCAAATACCCCAATATGATGAAGCGAACCGGACATGACATCCCCCATAATGATCAAATAAACAACCAATACACCTGCATTATTCACTATTATACAAATCTCAGACAAGACTCTCGCGGGTCTTCCTAAAGCACATTGAACAACCTCACCATACGACGAGGCCTTACACAAAACCGAAAATCTCACCAATAATTCGACGCTAATTTCAGAAACAATACCCATCAAAATTATCAACACAAATCCCAAAACTAAACCAAGTACCTTCATGGTGGCAGGCAGTGCCATGATCCCAGCCCCAATAATCGACGTTGTAAGATTAAACACGGCTCCGGATACACCAGACCCATGATTACTAGAATTAGAACCATCAACAATAAGGGGATAATTATCTACATGAAACTCAAAACTATGATCATCAAAATCATCCACATCTTCGAATTCGTGCCCATGACTGTTCTTGGAGCCTAGATAACTTTCCTCATCAGAAGGTAGCAACTTTCCATGAGATCTAGAAATTCTCGGGTCGTCGTTCTTCGTCTGCAATTCTACATATGAATTTTTGGGAATTACTGAGTAATTACTAGTGTCCATTGTAGGTGAATCCAATCCAGAACGAAGTAGGGTGAAACCAAGATCTGATAAAGCCAATGCGCATCAGAAATTTTCAACTTCAAAATCAAAACTTTCAATTGGGGATATCTCTTCTATCCTAGTCCTAGATCTCAGAGTCAATGAAACAACGTTTAAGCAAAGCAAATGGCTTTCTCTCTCTAGTGTACCATTTCGGAGGAGAGAAAAAAAAAAAAGCTAATCTTGTACTTTTCAAACTTCCGAATTTTACAGAACAAGACAGATTCTTTTTTTTTTTTAATTTCTGCCACGTATTCAGTGCTATGTGTATTAGTTAAAGCGTTTTTTCTCGTACCACCCTCAACGAATACTACTTCATCTTTTAAAATACTAATAAAAAAAATACACATTTTTTTATTTTACCGCTAAGTTTTACATATTATATTATACTTAATGATGTATATATTTCTCTACATCATTTAAATATTATATCTTTAAACATATTTTATTAATTAAAGTAAAATAAAATAATTAAAAAAATAAATAAATATATATATATACTAAATGGGAGAGAGAAAACTTATAAAAAAAAATAATAATATTAAAATATATATAAAGGATAGGTAAATATAAATATAAATTAACTAAAATTTGTGTATAGCTATTATAAATATATGTATAAAGAAGCTGATAGAATGTATTTTTGTTAGTTTTAGCTAAATATTATAGAGAAAGTGTATTACAAAATACATCACCAAAACATATTTTTTTTAGGGTTTATACATTTTTAAACCTTGTGTTTTTTTCCATTACCTGTTTGGACCCTGTGTTTTGAAAAATTACTTTTTGGACCCTATGTTTTGTAAAATGATTAAAATAGAACCCTAAACCCGATTTTGGTCAATGTTTTTTCAACTAAAATCACAAATAATTTACAACTAATAATTCAGAACAAAAATAAAATCATTCTGCTTAAAATATGTGTTGTTATATTCAATTTTTTCTTCATCAAAATTGAGTTTAGGGTTCTATTTTAACAATTTTACAAAACACAGGGTCAAAAAAGTAATTTGTTAAAACACAGGGTCCAAACAGGTAATGAAAAAAAACATAAGGTCTAAAAAGGTATAAACTTTTTTTTTTATAATTTACCTCAAACTTTTACATTATACCATATATTAACTTCTCTATTTTTTCTCTATATCATTTAAATATTATATTTTTTTTAAATATTTTATTCATTTTTAAAAATAAAATAATAAAATATAATAATATCACACTTATATAAATACAAAAGTTTATAAAAATAATAATAAAATTTTTATAACTTGATGAATAGTGTTTCACTACATATAAAGAAATACTATTCATTTAGGTAAAAAAATATAACTTTACATCACCCATTGGAATACTATTTAACAATTTTTTCTCTATATTATAAAAAATTAGATATTTTACCTCCTCCATTAAGAGTGCTCTTACATATATACTTTTTTAGTTTTTTTATGTTATTCATTTTTTTTAATAAGCACTCAAAGTTTTTAAATTTTCATAATTACAAAAATATGTTCTTAAAAAAAACAATTAAAATTTTTAAAACAATTCAGGGCATCAATCTAAAATAAATTTTAAAAAACAATATATATCATAACATCAACAACAAAAATACTTCAAAACAACTTGAAAAAAAAAAGACAAAATCATAAAAAAAATGTAAAAATTTCTTTTAAACCGTAAAATTAAAAAATATATATATATTTGACCATAAAAATAAACAAATTTAGCGAAAATTAAATATTTTCTGTAAAAATCTCTTAATTAAAAAATAAGAGTTTAAAGGTTAATTCATCAAAAGTACCTATTGTTTGGTATTTGTACCCAGAATGAACCCAATTTTTTTTTGTGGGAAAAGTACATAAACTTAGTAAAAACAGTAATTTTGTCCATCTATGTTAGTTACACTCCGTTAGTTGTCGGGGTGAATGCAACAAAAGTACTCATTGTTTGACATTTGTACACAGTATGGACCCAATCTTTTTTTTTCGTGGAGAAAGTATACAAACTTAGTAAACCAATAATTATGTTCATCTCTGTCAATTACACTCCGTTAGCTACTGGCTAGATTAACACGTGTCACTTCATAATTGGTCCGGCTCATAAATATTTTTAAATCATTATTCAATTAATTGTTAAATAAAAATTTTACTAAAAATACATTACAAGTATATATATATATATTAAAATGAAAAAAATACAACAAATAAATTAATTAATTTAAAAAATCAAAATCACAACAATATAGCTCAAAAATTATTTTTTATTTTAAATTAATTAAAAAATATTTATAAGCTGCATCAATCACGAAGTGACACGTGTTGGTTAAGTTAGTAGCTAACAGAGTGTAACTCATGGAGATGGACGAAATTACTGTTTAACTAAGTTTAGGTACTTTCCGTACGGAAAAAAATGGGTCAAGGTCGCGTGGACGAAATTACTGTTTTACTAAGTTTGGGTCCATGCCGCATACAAACGTCAAACATTGGGTACTTTTGCCACATTTACCCGAGCTTTAAATTCATTATTTTCTTTTGGAAGATTTGTGGTTAAAATACCTAAATTTTCACATTTTTATACTTAAATACTAAAACAAATTTTTGTGGTGAAAATATCAAAATATTACTTTTTCTTACATTTTGGTACCAACTATTAAGTTTGACATTTGATAAGTTAATGGCGGTACTTTCACCACACAAATCAAAGTTTGGGTATTTATCGATAAGGAAACACAAAGTTTAAGTATTTGAGTCGAAACACAAAGTTTAGGTATTTTAACCATAAATTTTTCTTATTTATTTTTATTTTAATACTAATTTATTTTTTATTTTAACTAAAATAGATTTTATATTTTTCATTTTTAAATCAATTAAAATACTTTATTGATTATTTTTTACATTTTAAAATATATTTAATTATGCTATGAAAAACAAAATATAAAAAAACAATAAGATTTTTATTTTAAATGAAGAAAATAAATGATGGAATGTTGATAGAGTTGGAATCATATTTTGTTTTTCATGGTATAGATTAAGATATGAAAATATTGTTTATTGATAAGAAAAATTAAAATAAATTAAGTTTTAATTAGTATATTTATTGATTTAATGTGATACATTTTATAAATGAAAATGTTTAATTTTTATTTAATTTATGTTTGTTTTGTAGGAAATTAAATGTATTTTTGAAATGTAGAAAAATATAAAAAAAAAATATTTCTTAAGTATAAAAATATATTTTAATTACAATAAAAATGAAATCAATATTAAAATAAAAATTAAATTCTAAAACTTATTTTTGTCAACTCCAAAAGAAATAAGAGAAATTTGCAGTTAAAATACATAAATTTTGTGTTTACTTACGGATAAATATCAAAACTTTAATTTTTTTTTTAATGGTGAAAATACCGACCAACCGTTAGTTGACACGTTATTATTAACTAGTCAAAAGTTAGATTAAACGGTTGGTACCGAAATACAATAAAAAGTAACGTTTTTGTACTTTTACCACCTGATTAGTGCTCAAAAATATCATTTTATTAGTTTTAAAGTTTAAAAGTAATTAAGTTTTAATTAATATTTTCATGGATTTATTGTCAAATATTTTATATTTGAAAATATTAATTTTAATTTAATTTATATTTAATTTTCAGGAAATAAAATATAGTTTGACACAAAGAAAAAGAAATAATTAAAATTGAAGAAATCATGAAGAAAATTGTATTTTTGACAAGATTAGGCCCAAAATGGAGCCCTGGCCCAAAGTCTTCAGCAACCAGCAGCCCAGCCAAGCCAACTCGAGCCCGCCACCTATCCCACTCACCTGCAGCTGTCTCCCACACATCTGCCATGCCGCCTGCCGGGCCAATCAACTTCCGCCACGTGGCCCAGATGTCTCCCATGGCTCAACACCACTTGCTCTACTTCTTTCAGTTTTTATGCCACTTTCCTACTATTTTGTACACGATTTTACACACGTTTGGGTCCTATTTCCACTATAAATAGAGAGCCAAATGGAGAAAAAAGGATATCAAATTGTGGAATTAAGGTGGAGAGTATAATTAGAGAGAAAAACATTATTTTTCCTATTTTTCTTTCATTTCTTTTACATTTCTTTTAGTGAAAACAATGTCTATTTTAGGCTAAATTCTCTTGTGGAAAGGCTAGAGTGAAGTTCATGTTTCACATTATATTTTTAATATATTGATTCTTTATTCTGTTATTCATTTCTATATCTTTGTTGCAATTAAATTTATTTTCTTCTAATTTTTATTCTAAATTTATTAGTGCCTTTTACATAAGTCTAGTCATGCTCTTCTTATGTAATTTAGGCGCTTGATTTAATTTAGGATATTTGTTATATTATATGCTTTTTACTGCATTCTACCATTGGTATTTTGTCGCTCTAAGGTATATAATATGATATGTTTTTAAAATTAGAAGTTAGTATAATTTAATTAAGAACATATTTTAAGGTAGACTTTATTATATATATTTTTCAACTATAATTAATGGTGTAAAAATATAGTTGAGTAGAATGAATCAATTTTATTAAAATATATATGTCTGCATGAATGAAACTTATGTCTTCCATATTTTCTTTTTTATTCTAATTCCTCAATTTTGTTTATTTAATGTTTAAAATATATATATTCTTTTTTAAAGTTACTTTATTTCAAAATTTATTATTTCTAATTTACTAATCTTTCTTTTTACTTGTATTTTACCTCTCTGTGGATACAACATAGCCTGATTACTACTGCGACTGCTTAGGAGTTATTGGGCGATATCACCACCAAAAAAAAGTTTTGGTATTTGAGTGTAAAAAGCAATGAAAATTTTGGTATTTTAGCCACAAATTTTCATTTTTCTCTTAAATAATGGTTTTTTTAACCGTTTTAAATTTGTCAAAACATAAAAGTTGTCTCTATGATAGTAATCACTGACACTGTATATTCTTGGCTTAAATTGCATTAGAATTGGGAATTAATCTATTTGGGATATTTTCTTATTTTATAATAATGTTTATTTTTATAAAGGATATTTGCGGCATAAGTACCCAATGTTTGGAGAAAATACCTACCATGGACCCAATTTTTTTTTTAGTGGGAAAAGTACTCAAAGTCACTAAAAGTGTAATTCCATCAGGCTTCTCTGTTAGGTATCCGTTATGTGATAACTGGACCAACACGTGTCACTCTGTGATTAGTCCAGCTCAATAATATTTTAAAAATTTGATTTTAAAATTTAAATTAAATAAAAAAAATCAATTTAAAATATTAAAATAATATATATGAATTTAAAATAAATAAATAAAAATTTAGAACTAATTTTAACTGTTAAAAAAATAAACAAATAAAAACCCTAAAACTATCTCTCCCTTCCCGATCTTTATCTCTCCCTCTCGCTCAACATCCCCCGGGACGAGGACAAACAATCCGATATCAAAACAAACCATTTTAGTTTAAAAAAACCATAAAATAAGTAGATCAAACTATATAACAAAATTTTTACTACAAACAACATTTCAGAAAAAAAGAAAAGAACTTCACAAATCTAATTTAAAGGACTAATTGGGTATGGCAACACCACCTTCTTCAGCATTTCTCAAATGATTGTCATTTCCAAGCCCTTTCTCCTTCTTCAGCATGTAACCCAAAGAAGAAGTAATAGCCCAAAATAATCGGAGTCCAAACCCCAAACCTTATAAACGAGTCCTTATCAATGGACCCTATAAGAAATATGTTGATAGCAATCGAAGTCAAGGGCAACCATGGCACCAATGGAACCCCCCAAAGCTTAGGGAACTTCGCCTGAGGAACAAAGATGCGAAGACCTAATGTCCCCAAGAACCAAAGCAGAGCAGTAATGGCGTACCCGTACCAACATCGCTGGTGCCCCAGTAAGCAGAGGTAGCAATCGAAGAGCCCAAAATCACTATGAGGAAGAAAACCAGCTTGTTCCGGTCGGCCGTAGCAGTCACTCCCGTAGCGTAGTACCGCCGGACGAGAAGGGCGACTGCGACGAGCATGAAAATGAAGAGGGTCGATATGGAGAGGAGGTTGGAGAGAATATACAGCTTGGTGAACAAGGCGATGACGGCCGTGGCTGTGATCGGACTGTTCGTCCTCGTCGCGGGGGTGGTAAGGGAGAGGAAGAGATAAAGATCGAGGAAGGAGAGATAGTTTTAGGGTTTATTTTTTTTAAAAAAAGTTAAAATCAGTTCTAAATTTTTATTTATTTTAAAAATTCATATATATTATTTTAATATTTTTAAATGATTTTTTATTTAATTTAAATTTTAAAATTAATTTTTTTAAATATTATTGAGCTGGACCAATCACGGAGTGACACGCGTCGATCCAGTCATCACGTAACGGAGACCTAACAGAGGAGCTGACAGAATTACACTTTTAGTGACTTTAGGTACTTTTTCCACTAAAACAAAATATTGGGTCCATGCCCGGTATTTTCCCCAAACATTGGGTACTTATACCGTAAATATCCCTTCAGTTATAGAGTCCAAATATTACAGAATAACTATAGAGATAATCGCAAATCATACTTGAGATAAATGATATGTCATTCTTTTTAAAAACAAAAAATTCAAAATGATGTGTCATATTAATAGTGAAAATTCATGTTTTATGCATGATAATACACATCAATTCTAAAAGGGAAATTTCATGTTATATGCATGATAACTTAGTAAAATTTTTAATATGCCAACATAAGTTATTATTCCAAATATATGACAATTTCAATTTTTTAGACAAAAATATCATCATTAGTGGTGAAAAATACATATTTATTGATTCTAATGATCAAAATAAATTAAGTTTAATTAATATTTTATTGGAATAAATATAATTTATTTTATAAATGAAAATATTTGATTATAATTTAATTTATTGTTATTTTGTATGAATTAAAGTTGCATTATGGCATAAAGAAAAAGAAAGAATCAAAAGTGAAAAAAAAAAGTGTTGAAATAGCTAGGTTAATATTAATAATAAGATTTTATTTTTCAAAATCATATTTTATTATTAAGATTTCAAATTTATTTTGTAGACCCCATTTGTAATTTAATTTCTTTTTAGTCATTTTTTCCTTTTATAAGTAGGGACTCTTCTTTCACATTTGGTATGTAATTTTTAGAGGAAAGAAACTATAGCAAAATTTATACTCACTTTCTTCTCATATTTTCTTCTTAGAATTTTGTGGGAATCATGAGCATAATGACATAATCTTCCTAGGAAGGTTAGGGATGATTCCATATGCTAGTGATGTTATTTTGCTACTTTGATTTACTATGTTCTTAATATAATGTATTTGAGTTATTTATGTTCTTTCATCTTCATCTCTATTTTGTTATATTCATTTACTTGCACTAATAGCTTATAGGATTAGTCATGTTCTTTCTATGTGTTACTAATTAGTAAAAGTAATATTGATGCATAATTTTATGTCCAATCTTCTATTGCATTATTGCCCTCGGGTATTTTGTCATTTTTAAATTTTTCATAAGATTAACATTGTGCCCCTAAAGTAAAGAACTTTATAACTCAAATGAACTTTTGTTAGAAAAGAATATGAACTTTAATGTTAAATTTTCCAAGTAAATGTTGGGATGTGAACTATTTACTTGTGTATTTTTGTAAATCAAGTAACTAAGTAACCAAATAAGCATACGAATGATTCTTAAAACCTTGCTATTTCTCAAACTCTTGATTACACTTTACTTTTATTTCACTTATCTCATTTTATCATTTCATCAAAAAGACAACACCAAAATCTCAAATCTCTTTTCATTTCCATTTTATTTATTTCATGTTACTAACTTTTTGTGTTATTTTAAACTAATCTTTTGGTTTTAGGTTACCTCCTTGTGGATCGACCGCCCAATTTTAATACAGCTACCGCTTAGTGGTAGTCACATTTTGGGCGTTAAACAACCATTAACATTCAAACACTCATTTTCTCTCTCTAACATTTCTCATTCTCTCGCTGTCTCACTCTTTCTAACATTCTAATCTTGTAAATCTAGAAAAAATACCAAAATTAAAAAAAATCATCTGAAACTGATATTTTAGTGAAAAAATATGAACCTCTAAAGTTTTCGTCAAATTTCAGTGCAGAGCGTCAAAATCGCATCGAAAAAGCATCGTTTTGGACAAAAATCAAGTTTTCATGATTGCATCGCAACAACATCGAAACACCATCGATTTTGCATTGAAACATCATCGATTTTGCATCGAAAAATCATCGTTTTGGCCAAAAAATAAGTTTTCATGATTGCATCACAAGTGCATCGAAACACCATCGATTTTGCATCAAAATTGCATCGAAACACCATAAAAAACATCTAAATTGCATCAAAACGATGTCTTTTTTATGCAAAATCGATGCAATTTCGATGCTCTTGCGATGCAATCATGAAACTTGATTTTTGGCAAAAATAATGTTTTTTCGATGCAAAATCGATGCAATTTCAATGCAAAATTGATAGTGTTTCGATGCAAAATTAATGGTGTTTCGATGTTCTTGCGATGCAAATATGAAAACTTGTTTTTTGGCCAAAACAATGTTTTTTCGATGCAAAATCGATTGTGTTTCGATGCAAAATCGATGGTGTTTCGATGCTATTGCGAAGTAATCATGAAAACTTGATTTTTGGTCAAAACGATACTTTTCCGATACAAAATCGATGGTGTTTCGATGCTCTTGTAATGCAATCATAAAAACTTGTTTTTTGGCCAAAATGATGTTTTTTTTTATGCAAAATCGATGGTGTTTGTACCTAATACGATGCAATCATGAAAACTTGATTTTGGCCAAAACGATACTTTTTTAATGGTATTTTGATGCAATTTCGATTCAGAATCGATGGTGTTTCGATGCTTTTGCGATGCAAACATGTAAACTTGTTTTTTTGTCCAAAACGGTACTTTTTCGATGCAAAATCAATGGTGTTTCGATGCAATCATGAAAACTTGATTTTTGGCCAAAACGATGCTTTTTCGATGCAATTTCGATGCTCTATACTGAAATTTGACGAAAACTTTGCAGGTTCATATTTTTTTCACTCAAATGTCTGTTTCTGATGATTTGTTTTTTTTTTTAGTTTAGGTATTTTTTTTTTAGATCTACAAGATTAGAATGAGAGAGAGAGTGAGAGAATCAGAGATGTTAGAGGGAGAGAGTTCAGATTGAAAGATAAAATGGGTGTTTGAATGTTAGGGTTATTTTTGTCTAAAAAAATTGAAATTGTCATATATTTGGGATTGTTATCCCCAAAATTTGAAAATGATGACATGGCAACAGAAATGACAAATGGCAAGGAATGGTTGGGTGACCTGGCTTAGGAGTGACCCGGTAAACCAATGGAGAATTTTGACTGGCTAGAGAAGTGTCATGATCGACCAGGCATGACCTTGTCCGACCAGTCACATGTTTGTCTGCCTAGGCATGACCTTGTATGCCCAGTCAAGTGTTTGTCTGCCCAGGCATGACCTTGGCCAACCAGACATGACCTTGGCTGACCAGACATGGCCTTGGCCGATCGGTCATGACCATGTCCGACCAGCCAAGTGCATGTCTGCCCAGTCAAGTGCATGATTGCCCAGTCAAGTGCATGTCTGCCCAGTCAGGTGCATGACTGCCCAGTCAAGGTGTGGTCGACCAACCTGAATGAGATATGGATCGACTAGACCAGAGCAGGGCTACGCAAGAGATCCCAGAAACGGCTTCAACAAGAATCGGTCTTGGCTTGCGCAGGAATCTCTCATTTATCCCACGAATATAGTGTACTGTTATATTTTGAATATTATTGTAAATTAAATATAATGAGAATAACAAAATATCCCGATTGTGGGGGATATCATCTGTACGATCCTGAGCCTATAAATACAAGGCTTATGGCATCACAAAAGGGACTTTTGATTCAAATTCTAATTTTCTAGAGAGAGAGTACTTGTATCTTGAGAGAATTCTTGTAATCTGCATTGAAGAAACTCAGTTGACTCAGATTCATCTGATCTTGAGTGCAGATCTATAATCACAACTCTAAGTGGATTAGGCTATTACCAACACATTGGGGCTGAACCACTATAAAAATCGTCTGTGTCGTTTATTTCTCTTGAAGGTTTTTGTAGTTTTGACGTCTACTCGTCGTTGGCCAAAATCGTGGTCAACATTTTGGTGCTTTCATTGAGAGCCTGAAGAGAAAGACAGACGATCCCTGAAGTATTATGGCGCCTAAGAACACCAATGCGGCCTCCAAGAAGACAGGCTCCTCTAAAAAGCCTGCTAGATCAGAAGGTCCTGGCCCACAAGACCATGAGACTGAACCTAGAGTCATGCTCGAGGACGTGACTCCAGAGGTTGAAGAACTCCAGGAAGCCATGGGGGCCTTCCAGGAAGAGATGGCACAATTCAACGCCAGACAGGAGGCGTTCGCTGGAGAGATGGCTAGGCAGAAGGCGACGTTTGAGCAGCAGAGACAAAATATGGAGGCCAGAAGCGAAGAGCTCAGACAACAACAGGAGGAGGTCAACCGGAGACATCGTGAAGCAGCACTTGCTCTAGAAGCCGCTACCTAATTGGCCCAAGCCAATGCTCAAGCCGCAGCACAAGCAGTCACCGAAGGAGCAAGAAATAATAATGCTGGTCGGAGGACCACTGACAGAGCCGATTCTCAAGGGCCGGGCAGAAGCAGGAGTAACCCCCCTGGTCGCAAAGGGAGCACTCTAGAACCCCCTCCAAGAGCCACCGATCAGAGACTTCTAGATCAGGGAATCACCGATCGGGCAGTAAAAAGACTCCACCCAGGCAGGATCAGACCAAGACTCCTCGAGATAAGAGGACTTCACAATTCAAAGATGGGCATGGTCGTGATGAGGCTGATAGTCATCACACCGACCAGTCAAAGGAAAAGGAGGGCAATGACCAACAAGGAGGAAAGTACTGCCCGGGGCATACCGAAAGGCCTCCACTACACCCCGGCCAACAGCGTAGTGGGAGAGCGCAAGTCCCGCGTAGTAAGCCCTCTGAAAAATCGGTGTTCGATCAGGTAGGAGAGCATGCTTCCCGGAAGGATCTGAGGGACGTTATCACCAACAAGAGGAGGACCATCCCGGTCGAAGGGCAAAATATGAACCGCCCTGCCAGTCAAGTAGAAATACTTGACGACAGTGCACCAGATGGTAATGCCCGACCAGGCGGTCAAGACCTTGGAACTTCATCAGTTGCACCAGCCATCCAAGCCCAGCTTGACATGCTAACAGCTGCAGTGCAAGGTTTGTCAAAACAACCTTCCAGGATAGATGCGATAGACCACCGGAGTGGCAGCCCATTTTGTGCCCGGATTAGAGCAGCCCAGCCACCGGCAAAATATAAAGCACCAGTTCTGCCAATATATACGGAAAAGGAAGATCCCATCAGACATGTTGGGAAATTCGAGGACCAGATGGAATTGCTCGGAGTAAGTGACGATTATCGGTGTAGAGTTTTCCCGATTACATTGTCGGATACTGCCCAGGAATGGTATTGGAAGTTTAAGCCAAACTCCATTACCTCTTGGGAAGCATTCAGGAAGGAGTATTGTAGACAATTCAACACTGCCCGGACTCCACCAGTTTATGCCAACCACTTGGCATATATCAAACAAGGAAAAGATGAATCTTTAAAGAACTATATACAGAGATTCATGAGAGAAATCAATAGAGCAACTGCCGTAGGAGACGAAGGGAAGATGGTTGCCATATCCGCTGGGATAACTTATCAGAGCCCTTTGTGGGACAGTATACATAGAAATCCAATTTCAACACTTCAACAATTTCTTGACCGGGCGGACAAGTATATGAAATTGGATGATGCTATAGAGAAAGAGGAGAATGGCATAAACAATCTAGGCGGATCAATTGACTCTGGTGGAAGGAAACGTGGAAATAACGGGTCTGACCACCATGAGGAAAAGAAAGCAAAGTTGAATTCAAGTGAAAAGCCAACCAAGTATGAGCCTCAATTCACTAACTACACCACTCTCTCGGCTAGCCGAGCGGAAATATATCTTGCTAGTCATGAAGAGGTTCCCTATAAGAAATCCCCACCGATGAGGAAAGAGACATCTAAGAAGGACATGAACAAATTTTGTCGGTTCCATGGAGATTATGGCCATGACACGAATAAATACAATCACCTCAAAGATGAGATAGAATTTCTTCTCCGGTCGGGCAAGTTGAGGAAGTACCAGGCAGAGACACCCCAAGGAGAAGGAGGCAGCAGCAATCCTGGTTTCAAACGACAAAGATCTCCACCCTTGCAGCCTGGACCTGTGGACTTTACCTTAGACACTATATGTGGAGGTCCACACTTGGTTGAGGAAAGCAATGAAGCAAGGGAGAAGCATGATGAGCGGGAGTGCTAGGATCAGGAACCACTGGAACAGCGAGCGTCTATGAATATATTATTTCTAAATACCGCTTTCAGAGTGGTAGTTTAATTTCAAGTTGTTTAACTTGTTATTTAAATTTGGATTATGAGCTGGTTATTTGCTTACCAGCCATCTATTTTTGAACAATTTTTTTGTTTAAGACTCATTATTAGACACGTTTTCTCCTTGTTAATTTACGAGTAATAAAAGAGATCACGGGCAGCGTGGTCGATTCTTGCTACAAATGTGCATGTGTGTTAATTATCCGAACAGTGTTCAACTGGTCGGTAAAATCGGACAGTGGGGCACATAGGGTATATCGGTATATAATTTAACACAGGAAATAAGAGCACGAGTTAAGATATCTGTTTTTAGGCTGACTTGTAAATTTTTGAAGTCCAAAAAGGCCATTAAGCTAACTTGTTTGACAAAGCTTAAGTAACTTGGAAGCAGATATTCGTGTGACAATAAACATTATGCTCATAAAATGTTAGAGCAATAAGAGTGTGAGAAAGTATACTTAGTATGGACTTATGAAATGTCTAGAATTTCTAAGTTAGAAAACTAAGTACTCATGCGAAAATATAAGGCATACATCAGAGTGACTTTGCTATTCACAATAAACTTGTAATGTTTTAAGTATAAAAAGACTTAAATGTTTCAAGTTAGCCAAAGAAAAGAAAAGTAAAGTACAAATGCCAACAACTCGATCATACGAGCAAAGTATATAACAAAATACAAAACAAAATTATGCTAGAGAGCTGGTAGGATGACAACTTGTCTGGTCGGGCGGAGGCTTCTCTGGTCGGTTAAGGGATCACTGGTCGACTCTGTCAGGTTGATCAACCCCTTCCTCAGCATGAGCTGCTCCTTCCGGTCGGAATGACAGCGTGTGGGAGGCAGATGTAGTGCCAGCAGGATTAGCTGCTTCCTCAGCAGCCCTGGCCTCGCATTTAGCAAGCTCCTCTGCCTTAACCTCCTCGGTGAGAAAGTTGAGGTTGAGAGGCTTGTTTAGCCTCCACACTTGATAAAAGAAGTTGAAGCAGATCTCTTCGTAGCGGGTAAGATCAGCTTCTTTCTCCTGCTTCAGCTCTTCATTCTCGCTAATCAGTCCCTCGTTCTTGCGAGCCAACCCCTCGTTCTCACCAGTCAGTTTCTCTAGCCAATCAATCAACGACTTGTTGGTTTGGGTTAGTTTATCATTCCCATCAGCCAACCTCCTAAGAGACTCCTCTTGTTCAGCCACAGTCTTCTCTGACCGCTCCAACTTGGATTGAAGATCCTTTTCTGAAGAAGTCAGAGCATCCACCCTAGATTGGGCCTCCACTAGTTGATCATTTAAGACCTTGATCAAATCCTTGTAGTCCACTGCTCGGTGTTGAGCATGACTGATGGTGATAAGCGTCTGCATGGAAAACAAGAGGTTACTACAAGTATAAATATAAATAACGAACTGTCTTGTGGTAGAATACTTACATTCGCCAACTGAGCAAGCCCCCTCTGTAAGACGACATCTACGCTAATCTGAGGGAAGGACTCAAAGCTTTAAATTGTTGAGGCGTCGTGAAGAGTCTGATCAACCACTTCCTTCCCGGTAGTACCAGCAGTGCGAAGTGCCTTACTCAGGCCGGTCGGACGAGTGGGGGTTAGGCTCGCTGTGGGAGGAAGCGAGGAAGGGGTGAGCTGCGGGATTGTAACTAACCCCTCAGGTTGTCTCCCTTGGCTGGGCGGTACTGTCCTCGGGACCTTGCTCGGAGGAGTGGAGCCATTTCCTTCTCCAGACTTCCTCTTTGGGGCAGGAGGGGCGTTGAAATGTCTAAACATCTCTAGATCTGCAAAAGAGAAAGCACAAGATTTGTTAGTAAAATGTATAAAAAAGCAATATGTGGATAAATACATTACTACTGCTAGACAGTTCTATTAGTCTCATATCACCAAGTTATCAAACATATCACTATGACTACTAGACCTGAGTTGAAGATCTGGTCGAGGAAGTCATCCTCGTCGTCGGATGATGAGCTCAAGTCCCTCTCAGGCTGGATGGCCTTTCCCTTCCCAAGCTGGGTGGGAATAGCAGGTCTGCGCTGATCCTCTGGCTGAGGCTTCCTAATGACGAGATCGCCTGGTCTACGGGAGTGAGGAGATGGTCCAGGAGAGAATTGATCAATCACTCCCTCAATGCCGGTGTTGGACTGATCAGTTGCATTATTTTCCTCAGTAGTGCTCTCCACTGTGATGTTTTGGTTACATGGTAGCAGGCCCACCATCTGAAGATTGTCTACAGTAACCAAGTTTTTCACATCCTTCTCCTCGATACACATGTTGGCCAACTCCTCTGCTCGCTTAAACATCTCTTCTGTGGGCAAGGGTTGCTGGAATGGACCTGCATGCGTAAAAGCCAGGTTGTTTGCTTTGATGTCCGACGTGAGAAAATACTCTGTATAGTATTTCCCAGGGTTCGACTTGTGAGCGATGCCACAAAGGTATTTAACCCGCTTATGACTGTGAAAGAGGTGGAAAAAACCTGTGTTCTTATGGCTTTGGTTGGTTTTGAAGTCGAACAAGTAATGTATCTCGTGAGGAGTAGGCTCATCCCAGCCTTGCATGTGGTAGAGAATGTACAGGGCAAATAACGCCTGAATCCCGATAGGAGCGATCTGGAAGGGAGAGACGTTGAAATAATCCGCTACAGACTAGAAGAAAGGGTGTAGCAGGATAGTCGCTCCTGCGTATATATGGTGCCTAGACCAGGCACAGTACGGTCCGCCAGGCCTGTTAGCTCTCTTGTGAGGGCGCGAACATATCACATTCACCCCTTTCAAGGCCAAGGCTTGGATGTGTTTGTCAAACATCCCGGGGTTGAGTTTTGTAGGCTTGGCGGTAAACCAAGAAGGTGTTTCTTCTCCTTCCTTCCTTGGTTTCTGGATAGCCAGGTGTTGGACCTCGGTAGCGAATTTCTGGGTGATTTTTCTCTGAGACTTACTTTGTTTTGGCGTCTGGTGGGGTGGTCTCGAAGAAGCTGCAGTGCGGACCTCACTGCCTTCCACCACTTTTTGCACCGCTCTGCGGGCAACTTGAAGATCCTGGTCCTGTGGGAGTCTATTGGACTTCTTTACCCTCATTGTCGACTGTTCAGCTTGATGAAGGAACTGCTCTTCGTGAAGAAAGTACAAAGCTGAACGGGGGAGGATCTTCTTAAAGCGGCGGAGGCAATCCTCAGGAGTGCGACTGGTGGAAGACTTTGACGAGGAGTCGCTGTTTTGAGGGTTCTCGATCGACTGCGGGACGGACGTATCAGAATTCGTGTGGTTGTCACCTCCCCTATAGTCGAAGCGATTCATCTACAAAAAATAAAAATGGGGAGGTGAGTAACCATACAAATATAAATTAACAAAGCAGTGTTTATTTTTTCTACTTAGAAAAAATTTATCTAAGTAGTGAAAATTTAGCATGCATGGAGAAAAAATAAAGTTTGTGCCTAAAGTGCCTAAAAAGTGCTTAAGGAACCTAGGATGAGCATGAATTAAAAGTTTTGGACATAGGCAAAAATTTTGGTCCAAGTGGCGTGCCTAGTGCCTAGGGCGTGCCATGCTTGGTCCGAGGAGCCAAGAGATGTCAAGGAGCCGAGCGGATGCGCGTGCCTAGTGTCGAGGAGCTAACGCGCACGTGCAGGGGGTCCGAGGAGCTGTTGGTGCCGAGACACCTGAGGAGTTGTGTGATTCGCGCCTGGGAGCTGCTGGTCCGAGGAGATGCACACGGTGTGCCTGGTCCGGTTGAACACTTGATGTCCGAGGTGTGTGTCTGAGGGTTCCGAGGGACCTAGTCCGAGCCATAACCAAGCATCCTATCGGATGCATCTTGAGACCAAGGGGCTATTGTATGGTCCGATCGGACCATACTTTTTACAAAAGACCCAAAACCCTAACACAAACACTATTTCTCATACAAGATACACAACCACAAGATCAAATGGGGAAATTGAAAGGTTTTCCAATGTTCTTGAAACCATATATGCCATCAAATATCCAAAAACTCATATTCATGATTTAGGTTAAAATGACTCATTTTTCTTTAAATTTCTATGAAATTGAAGGTAAAATTGAGTTACCCATAACCTAAACAACATCAAAACAGCCACCAAATACATTATATCTCTAAGATTCACACATAGATTCAAGAAAAAATGCTCTATGAAGTTTCGGCCACTACTTGTGAATTCCTAGATGTGTTTCCATAAGATTTTCCAGGGTTGCCTTTGCAAAGAGAAATTGAGTTCATGATAGAACTTGCACCAGGGACGGAGCCAATGTTTAGAGCACCTTACAGAATGGTCCCAGCTGAGTTGAAAGAATTAAAGGTACAGTTGCAAGAGCTGTTGGATTTGGGTTTTATCAGACCTAGTTTCTCACCTTGGGGAGCGCTAGTTCTGTTTGTGAAGAAGAAGGATGGTTCTCTGAGGATGTGCATTGATTACAGAGAACTGAATAAGTTAACAATTAAGAACAAGTATCATTTGCCAAGGATAGATGATCTAATTGATCAGTTGCAAGAAAAAAAGGTGTTCTCGAAGATCGACCTTCGTTCTGGTTATCATCAGTTGAGGGTCAAGGAGGGAGACATACCGAAGACTGCTTTTCGTACCAGGTATGGGTATTATGAGTTCTTAATCGTGTCTTTTGGATTGACTAATGCCCCAGCTGCTTTTATGGATCTGATGAACAGAGTGTTCAAGGATTATCTGGACCAGTTTGTGATCATCTTCATCGATGATTTCCTGGTCTATTCTCAGTCAGAGTCAGAGCATGAGCAACATCTGAGATTGGTTCTACAGAGATTGAGGGAACACAGACTGTTTGCAAAGTTCAAGACATGTGATTTCTGGTTATCTCAGGTATCTTTTCTTAGGTATATTGTTAGTAAGGAGGGGATTAAGGTAGATCTAGCAAAGATCGAGGCAGCCAGAGATTGGCCAAGGCCAAAGAATGCTTCTAAGGTTAGAAGTTTCCTTGGATTGGCAGGTTATTATAGGCGTTTTGTGGAAGGGTTCTCAAATATTTCTACTTCATTGACTGAGCTGACACGCAAAAATCAGAAATTTGTGTGGTCAGACAAGTGTGAGAACAACTTCTAGGAACTGAAGCAGAGATTGATTACAGCTCTAGTTTTGAGTCTTCCAACAGATCAGGAGAAGTTTGTGATTTACTGCGATGCTTCATATCATGGTTTGGGCTGTGTTCTGATGCATCCAGGGAAGGTAATTGCTTATGCCTCACGTCAGTTGAAGGAGTATGAAAAGAGATATCCCACTCATGATTTAGAGTTGGTGGCTATGGTCTTTACTTTAAAGGTATGAAGGCATTATCTTTATGGGGAAAAGTGTGAGATCTATATAGACCACAAGAGCCTGAAATACTTCTTCACGCAGAAAGATTTGAATATGAGACAAAGGCGTTGACTGGAGTTAGTAAAAGATTATGACTGTGAGATTCTGTATCATCCAGGAAAATCCAACGTGGTAGCTGATGCTTTAAGTCGGATGTAATGCCCCAAATTTCCTAATAAGGTTTTGGACCTTGATTAGGAGGCCGGGAGGGCCATAATTGATTTACTATGTTACTCAATGATTATATGCATGTTTATGTAAATTATATTATGATATGATGTTATATACATGCATGTGGGTCCACAACTGTTTATTAAACTGTTTTGGAAATTTGGGCCGTTTATAGCATAATTGTGAATTTGGGTGCATTTTGTGATTTGTGAATGAGATCCCGTCATTATGGAGATATGTTCGAGCTTTTCAGCATGAGACGATCATGAAATGCAAGTGTTCGGTCTAGTCATAACGGGTTTAAGTTCGGGGCTCGGGGTGAGTCTCGGGGTGGTTTTAATGATTAGAGCATTGCTGGGAATTAAAGGGTAACGGGATATGGACTATTTGTGTTTGAGAATAGCGGGAATTGGAGAGTGTTAATTATGATTAACGAAATAGGTACGAAAGGACGGTTTTGCCCTTGGTGGCTGTTAAGGTTTTATTTTAGGCTTGAGGGCATTTAGGTATTTTCCCCTAAAGGATTTATGTAAACCATTAAGGCTGTAGAAGAGAAGCAAAAACAGAGTATCCTTCTCCTTCTCTCCCGATAGGTTTTCTCCTTCATTTCTCTTTGGATTTTCAAGCTTCTTTTGAGGAATTAAGCCAAGGAACCAAGCTTTGCCAAGCTAGGGTTATGCTCCACCATTAAGGAGGGTGTGTTGCTGAGATTGAGGTGAGTTTTTAACCATTAGAACTATAGCTTTTACTTTGTTTTCTGAGTTAATTTCTAGCTGGTTTTTGAGTTGGAAAGTTGAGTTTCAATGGGTGTTTTGGCTAGGGTTCTTTGGGTTGTGATGCTTGGGGCATGTGAGGATGGTTTTAAGGTTCATTTGGGACTGAATTTGATGTTTGGAAGCTTTTGATTTGGGTTGGAAATGGCCGAATCGAAGGAGGAAATTTCTGGGTTGAAGCTGGCTGAAGGTAGCGCCCAGTGTAGGGCGCTACAGCGCTACCTGCAGAGGAGGTTGGGCGGTTGTGGTTCTGAGTAGAGCGCTGGGGCGCTAGGAGGGCAGCGCTGTAGCGCTACCCTGTTTCTTCATAACCCTGTTTTAAGTGTTTTTAAGGGTTTTTGGCTCAGGGTTTCAATCCTTAAGGCCCGTGATCGAATCTACTCACTGTGTGGGCATGTTTCGAGGTCCCGAGAGTGGGGTTTAGACCAAGACCCTATCATTGTTGATTTTCATTAATTGGAGATTATATTTGGTTATGACTAGGTGATTGCTAAGGGATTAAAGGATCGATCGTTCTCAAGGGTCGTTCTCGCTCGGACCAGAGGTAAGAAAACTGCACCCCATGTGTGACATGCATAGTCATTCTTGATGCATGTTGGATGTTTAAATGTAAACATTGATAGCATATTAAATGCTTGGAAATCTTGTCCATTTGCATATGATTATTATTGAGGCATGCTGGATGATTAAGTGTGATGCACGAGAAACACGTGATTAGGGCATTCCATGAATGATGAATATGGGATTGGCCAGAGCTTGAGTCTCTGTGTTTGTGCACAATCATTGTTATGCTCACAACTGTTAGGTAAGCATGTTGAATGTTCTACTCTTAGATAAATGACATGTGATACATGTTGATAGCATTGCTTACTTGTGCATGGTACTGACTAATTAGTCAGATTTGGCAAAGGTGTTAGTATCAACTGTGAAGCTGTGACTCACTAGTCAAGTTCGGCAGTGGTACTGGACACTGGTCACATTCGGCTGACTCACTAGTCAGGACGGCCTTAGCGTGTTCCACGCAAGCCATGTCGATTGGATCAAATCGACCTTCTGGATTGAATGACTCAAAGAGCATTAGTACAGGACCGATCCCAAGTTCGATGAATATAAACAAGCGCTTACCTAGCCAAAGGCTAGTCATTTAGAGCCAGGGCCAGCGAGCCCCGTGACTGTTAAGTCACATGGCTATGGGTACTGCCCCTCAGTGACATGCTTGGTAATCACTCATTTGATAAGAGCCATTGCAAGAAAGCCCAGGTAACGGCGTCGTTACACGGCTACGGGCACTGAGGCCCTAGTGAATTGTTTGTCAGTCACTCAGTATGGTTTACCAGAACCTCAAGTGATATTCACTCATCTGATCAGAGCTATGAGCTCTGTATGATCATTTTGATCATCATATGCATGGCTATGGGCACCGGCCCCAAGCGCTTGTCTAGCCAAGGGCTAGCCATTTAGAGCCAGGGCCAGCGAGCCCCGTGATTGTTATGTCACATGGCTATGGGCACTGGCCCCACAGTGATGTGCTTGTCAGTCACTCAGCATGGTTTACCAGAACCTTAAGTGTTGGGATACTCATCTGATTAGGATTGACTTGATAGTCCTCCAATCAGAAGGGCAGGATTTCTTATCCTGGACACCCCGGCATTGTTTGAACTCATTTGCATGCTGAATAGAGCTATGGTTGCTAGGCATGCCAGATATGATTTGATATCGTGATATGACTGTTTATGAGCATATGAGTTTTCTTGCTGGGCTTCGGCTCACGGGTGCTTTGTGGTGCAGGTAAAGGCAAAAGGAAGTTGGACCATCCTTGAGTTGGAGAGCTTAAGTGATGACGTGTACATATGCAACTGCTCGGCCAATACTTGGGCGAGGTTTGAAAGAGGAACTAGGGTTAAACCTTGTTTTGCCGCTTAGAACGGCTTTATGTAAATATTTTCTTGTAATAGACCTTTAAATCATATTTTTGGGATCCCAATGTATAAAGTAAACGTTCTAATGAAACGTTATATCATAACCAAGATTTTTAAATCCCTAAACCGCTAATCATACTTAGTTACACATTTATGGCCAAATGACTCGATTAGCAGGTTTAGCACTGTTTGCAATGTGCACTGTAGCGGTCCCTGGAGTTGGGGCGTTACACCGGAAGGGTCCGGGACAGATTTATAGTGTGAGGCTGATAGCCAGAGAGTTAGCAGATGATATGACCAGAGCTGGTATAGAGTTGCTGGTGGGCCAGTTGGCCAATATTGTTATATTATTTTATAATATAATGTAATATTATATTATATTATAATATAATGTTTTAGATTAAATAAATGTGACAAAGAATGTCACATATTATAACATATAATAGATAGTTACAATATTTAGATATATGAGATATATCTAAATATGTACCATATTTGGTGTTACAAATTTGTAACTTCCAAATATCACCCATTATTGTGTAGATTTGTTGTTACACAATATTGAGATGAATTTCTTAAAGTCATATGAGAAATGACTGATAGAGATGTGATTTTAACTCCCATATTGTGTATGGAAGTTACAAAATCAAGTGGGAATAATTTTGGAACGTTTTGAAAAAATTGAAAAATTGGTTGCTGGAAAAGGTCTAGGGCCGCGGCGCCTGTTTGCCAGGCCGCGACCCAAGTGGCAGAAACACTCTGAGGGTCGCGGCGCCTGTTTGTCAGGCCACGACCTAAGTGGCTGACAGCATCTTCCAACTTTCGGTTTTATCCAATTTGAACATTTCCAACAGCCAAATAACTCCCAAATTCTCTATTTTAATTCCATAAACATCCAATTAATCATTGGTAACAACCATGGGGGTTGGTGGAATTTAAAATTTAAAGGGTGTCTCAAAACTCTATAAATATGAGTCTAATGCTCACTTGTAAGATACAACATTTCAATCCATTAGAGCACTTGGCTAGAAACACCTTGAGGCTTGATTATTCCAGAAAGCATTTCCAAAAATCTGTGAGAGATCCCTTAGTGCTTGAGTTAGGGGAAATAAGCTTTTGGACAAAGGTTTCAAACCTTGTTCAAGTTGGTGATCCCCAACACTCTTCACTTTGGTAGTGTGAGTGAGAGTTGTTTCTATTTTGTTTTCTTGTTGTTTCTTTCTATTCTATTTCTCTTCATCTTCATATTCTTCTCTTTATTTTATTTGTATTTCTTGTTTTGAGTTGTAATCTTATTTTCTTTTTGTTTCAAACACTTCACTTTATTTGTATTATTTTGCATAGAGTTGTATTTCTCTATTTCTATTCTTCTACTTCTTTTTTTATTTATTTGTATTTTCAGTCATAGAGTGTAACTTTATTTAATCAATCAATATTTATTTGTAATATTTTGTTTAGAGTTGTAATTATCTTACCATTTCCAATGAAGCAAAATTATTTTTCCTAACAAATATTACGCTACAGTCTACACTATTGGAGATAATCAAGGAGGGTCAGTTGGGTAATCCACAACTGATCAAGATCAGAGAGGATGTTTTGGATGGAGCATCTAGAGATTATACAGTGTCTGATTTAGGCTTGTTGAGATACAAGAGTCGGATATGTGTCCCGTTAGACACTACTATGAGGCGAGAGATTCTTGATGAATCTCATACTACACCTTACTTTTTGCATCCAGGAACCACAAAGATGTATCAGGATGTGAGATCATTGTATTGGTGGCCTGGGATGAAGAGGGATGTAGTGGAATATGTGGCTAAGTGCTTGACATGTCAACAGGTCAAGGATGAGCATCAGAGGCTGACAGGGTTATTGCAGCCTCTGGATATCCCAGAGCGGAAATGGGAGGACATCACGATGGATTTCGTGGTGGGGTTACCCAGGACTGTTGGTCAACATGATTCTATTTGGATTATTGTGGATTGCTATACCAAGTCAGCTCACTTCTTGCTAGTGAGGACTACTTATACAGTTGATCAGTAGCAGATCTCTATGTAAGAGAGATCGTGGGCCTTCATGGAGCACCGAGGTCGATCGTGTCAGATCAGGAACCCACTTTTACTTCCAAGTTCTGGGGGAGTTTACAAGTTTCCATGGGAACACAGTTGAAGTTCAGTACTACTTATCATCCTCAGATAGATGGGCAATCTGAGAGGACGATCCAGATATTGGAAGACATGTTGCGTGCATGTGTGCTGGACTTTGGTGGATCCTGGAATAAGTATCTACCTTTGATAGAGTTTTCTTACAACAATAGCTATCAGTCTACCATTAGGATTGCACCTTATGAGATGTTGTATGGTAGGAAATACAAATCTCCCATTCATTGGGATGAGAAGATACTTGGGTCCTGAAGCAGTGCAGAGGACCAGTGAGGCCATTGAGAAGATTAGAGCTCCGATGCTCGCTTCTTAGAGTAAACAGAAGAGCTATGCAAATCCCAAGCGCAGGAACGTGGAGTTCCAGGTGGGAGACTACGTCTTCCTCAAAGTCTCGCCATGGAAAGGGGTGAGAAGATTTGGGAAGAAGGGTAAGCTGAGCCCTAGATTTGTAGGTCCATTTGAGATCTTGGAGAGGATTGGTCAGGTGGCTTACAGGTTGGCCTTACCACCAGCATTGTCAGCCGTGCATAACGTGTTTCACGTTTCAACTCTTCAGAGGTATGTATCTGATGTGACTCATGTTTTGAGTTATGAAGATCTGGAGCTTGAGGCAGATCTCTCCTATGAGGAGCAACCAGTCCAGATACTTAATAGAAATGACAAAGTCCTTAGGAATAAAATGATACCTTTGGTTAAGGTATTATGGAGGAACAACAAGGTCAAGGAAGCGACCTGGGAGCTGGAGTCAGATATGCAGAATCAGTATCCCGAGCTGTTCATGTAAATTTCGAGGACGAAATTTATGTAAGGAGGGGATAGTTGTAATGCGCTGAAATCCCTAATGCGGTTTAGTGGTTGGATTAATAGGCTGGGAGAGCCATAATTGATATATTATGCCATTAAATGATTACATGCATGTTTATGTGAATTATATTATAATATGATGTTAAATGCATGCACGTAGGTCCACATTTTATCATAGGGGCATTTTTGTAATTTGGCTCGTGAGGGCGTAATTGTATATTTGTATGCATGTCGGTGATTTATTGTTGAGGCCTCATTAAAATGTGGATTTGTTCGAGCCATTCGGCATGAGACGATCTTTGAGTAACAAGTTAGCAGTTTGGTCATAACAGGTTTAAGTTCAGGGCTCGGGGTGAGTCTCGGGGTGATTTGATGATTAGAGCATTACTGAGAATTAAAGGGTAATGGGATATGAACTTTTGGTATTTGAGAATTTCGGAAATAATGGGAATCGGAGAATGTTAATTATGATTAGCGGGATTATAGGAGAAATGACATTTTTGCCCTTACTAGCCTTTATAGAGCTTTACTTAACCAAGGGGCAATATGGTCATTTAGAAAATGATATATGCGATTCTAGTAAGCTATAGAAAATTGAAACCAAAACAGAGCCTTCTCTTTTCCTTCGCACGACCATCATCCTATTCTTCTTCCTTTGGAATTCTTGAACCCTATTTGAAGAACCAAGCTAGGAAATCAAGGTTTGAAGCTTAGAACTTTAGTTCATCCTTTGAAGAGGACTCAATTCAAGCTTGAGGTAAGAATTCAGCCATGAAACTTTGATTAAACTCTGTTTTTCTAATAGTTTTCAAATGAGAAATTTGAAGTGATTAGTTGCGAATTCATGGAGGTTTTTTAGAAAATTTGCTTGGGTTTTGTTGTTGGTATGTTGATTGTGTTGTGGTAATACTTGGTTTTGGATTTGGGGATGTTTGAGTAAGTTTTTGGAAGGATTTAAAGAGGGAAAAAACGAAGTTTTGATGGGAGAAAACAGGGGTTTTTGGCTACTGGGAGGCAATGCCGTGACATTGGGTGCAGGAGCTTGAGGCTAGCGCCTCTGTTTGGGAGGCGGGCCGCGGCATGGTGGAAGTAGGGCCACGGCCCTTAAGAGCTTTTTTGGCCAAAAATGTGTTTTTGTCATGGGAACTCAAACCTTAGGCCTCGAGATCATTCCTACTACCCGGTTTAGTAGGATTCGATGTCCTGGAGGCTAGATCTTGATTCAGGAACTTTTTATTATTCATTTTATTGATGGAATCCCATATTTGGTTATGACTAGGTGACCACTAAGGGACTAAAAGACTGATCATTCTCAAGGGTCGTTCTTTTATTAATTATCGCTCGAACCAGAGGTAAGAAAACTGCACCCCGTATATGACATGCGTGGTTATTATTGAGGCATGTTGAGTGTTTAAATATGGACATTGATTGCATATTAAATGCTTAGAAAATCTTGCTTATTTGTGAATGGCACTGACTTACTAGTCAGAATCGGCAATGGTGTCAGACTATCTGTGAAGCTATGACTCACTAGTCAAGTTTGACAGCGGTATTGAGCACTGGTCGTATGTTACTGACCTAAGAGTCAGAAACGGCATAAGCATCAAGAACGCAGAGCCGATAAAAGATTAGATCAAATCGACATATGCATTGAATGACTCATTACGAGCATTAATGCTGGACCGACCCTAAGTTTGATGAAAACTAAAAGCGCTTTCCTAGTACTATGACTAGTTACTCAGAGCCGAGGCCAGAAGGCCCAGGTGACCATATCGTCACATGGCTAGAGGGAACGGAACCCACAATAGTGACTCTATGGTCACTCGGTTGGTTTGCAATAGTGACTTGCTTATCAATCACTTATTTTGTTTAAGCTAATGACATGATCACTTATTTGTAAAGGGAACAAAACCCACCCTAGTGACTTTTACAATTATCACTCTTCTATTTAGGGCTAAAAGCCCTGGATGATTATTATGATCATCGGTTGATGTTATATTCTTGCAGTATTGAATTTTCTTGTTGGGCTTCGGCTCATGGGTGCTATGTGGTGCAGGTAAAGGGAAAGAAAAGCTCACCCAGCCTTGAGTGGAGGGCTTAGGTGGTGATGTGTACATATGCGGCTGCTTGACCACCACGGCCAAGGAGTTTCTCAGAGGAACTAGGGGGTTTACCCTATTTTTGCCGCTTAAGTTGGCGGGTTGTAAATTTTAAACTGTAATGACCATTTTGGATTGTAAATAACTTGTAAACATTTTTATGGGCCCATGAACAGTTTTATGTTTTAAATAAAATATATCATTTCCTTTTGATTGGTTTTACACCTTATCCTATTAATAACACCTAGAAGCACGTTGTAATGCCCCAAATTTCTTAATAAGGTTTAGGACCTTGATTAGGAGGCCGGGAGGGCCATAATTGATTTATTATGTTATTAAATGATTATATGCATGTGTTAGGTGTATTAAATATGCATGTGAACCCATTTCTGATTAATTGGGTGATTTTCATATTTTGGCCATTTCGGGCATATTTGACATATATGTGATATGTGTGTGGTGCTTTATTATTATTTGGTTATGCCAGGGTTACCCAACACGAGACGATCCTAGGAGGTAAGCTAGTGGGAAAGTCACAACGGGATTTATTCTTGACTTGGAGTGAGTCAAGGGGTATTTAGTGCATTATCGGGTTATTGGGTAATGAGAATAAGTATTTGATGATAAGTTGGGAGTTAGTAAGATCAGAGAGAAATTCTGGAGGTTTTGACTATTTTGTCCCCGTGGGTGTTTTCGGGACCCCGAGAGTTAGGATTTGTTTGAGGCTACTTAAGTGTAATGCCCCGGATTTCCTAATGCGGTTTAATGGCTAGATTAGTAGGTCGGGAGGGCCATATCTGTTTAATTATGCCATTAAATGAATATATGCATGTTTATGTGAATTACATTAAAATATGATGTTATATGCATGCATGTGGGTCCACATTCGATAATTATGACATTTTGGTAATTTGGCCCATTGATGGCATATTTGTATATTTGGGTGCATATTGTGATTTGTGAATGAGATTCCATTATTATGGAGATATATTCGAGCTATTCGGCATGAGACGGTCTTATATTATGAATTAGCGATTTTGTCATAACGGGGGTCTTTTATTGGGATTAGGGCTGGCAATTCGTGTAAACGTGTCAGATTCGTGTCGACACGATTATGACACGACAACACGATTAGGTAAACACGAACACGACACGATTATTAAACGTGTCAAAAATACGAACACGAACACGACACGATTATTAAACGGGTCAACACGACACGAACACGATTACACGATTATGACACGATTAATCATAAATATATGAAAAAAATCATAAAACCTATGTAAATGATTCGTGTTATCGTGTCTGACACGACACGATTATTAAACGAGTCAACACGATTATGACACAACACGATTAAGGTAAACACGAACACGACACGATTATTAAACGTGTCAAAAACTCAAACACGAACACGACACGATTATTAAATGTGTCGTGTTTGTGTTTACCTTAATCGTGTCGTGTCGTGTCGTGTCGTGTCGTGTCATCGTGTCGTGACCCAAATTGCCACCCCTAATTGGGATATTGAATTATGAGGATGTTATTTGATGATAAATTGAGAGTTATTGAGATCAGGAGGAAATTCTGGGAATTTTGACTATAATGTCCCTGGGGGTGTTTTTGGGACCCCAAGCACAAGGTTTTATTTGAGGTTACTTAAGCTTGAAGTAGCTTGTCAGATAGAACGTACGTTAGAAAACCTCTCATTCTTTCTGGTTAGTTCATTTTACCGTTCGAAGCATTTTCGAAGAAATCTCGAGTTCTAGGAGTCAGAATCAAGCGAGGATCGAGGTATAGCGATCCCAGGAAAGATTAGAAGCTTCTTGATCGAAGGATTTGACGAGAAACAACCCAATCAAAGGTAATTGAAGTTTTAAGTTTTGAGTTTTTAGAGTTTCTAAGTTTAGAATTGGCCTTTGTGAATCGTTGAGTTTTTGGTTCGTTTGAGCATTGGGATTTGATGGTTTTGGATCACTGGGAAGCTTGGGAACTTTGATTTGATGATTTGGAAGTGTTTAGGCATGTTTTTGTGAGGTTTGGGATGAAGGAAAACGTGTTTGGGGATGGCTTTGGGTTGGGGGCCGCGGCCCTAGCTCGAAGAAGCAGGTGGAGCGATTTTTCCTTTGCTGGGTGCCACGGCCCTTGCTCCTGGAGTGGCTGGGGGCCGCGGCCCAAGGTATTAGGGCCGCAGCCCTTGGACAGGTTTGAGCCCGTTTGCGTGTTTTGGCCCCGGGAACTTGGTTTTAGGCCTCGGGATTGTTCCTACTATAACGCCCCAAACTCCAGGGACCGTTACGGTGTGCCTTGTAAACTGTGCTAAACTCGCTAATCAAGTCATTTGACCAAAATCGTTAACTAAGTATGATTAGCGGTTTAAGGATTAAAAACTTTGGTTAAGATGTAACGTTTCACTAGAACGTTTAATATAAATTCTGGGATCCCGACAGTAAAGTTTCAGAGTTTATTACAGAAAATATTTACAACAGGCCGTTCTAAGCGGCAAAACAGGGTTCAACCCTAGTTCTACTTTAAACCTCGGCCGTGGCGGACGAGCAACTGCATATGTACACATCATCACCTAAGCTCTCCAACTCAAGGATGGTCCAGCTTCCTCTTGCCTTTACCTGCACCACGTAGCACCCGTGAGCCGAAGCCCAGCAAGAAAACACAATAAAGCATGATATAATATCAACAATGATCATAATAACCATTCAGGACTATCAGTCCAAGCAAATAGGTGACAATAGCCAAAAGTCACAATAATGAGCATCGCTCCTTTTAGCCATGTGACGATAGGGTCACCAGGGCTTAACCAATAGGTGATTCTTTCTTAAGTTTGATTAGGACAGGTGCAAGGTGATTAGTCACCAACATAACCTTCCTCACGACTCTAGAGTCGAAACTATGGACAACGTCCCTTAGCCATGTGACAAACAGTCACCGAGGTCATATACCTTGGCTATAGTCATCTGGTCGTAGACCAGGCAAGCGCTTATAGTTCTCATTGACCTTCTGGTCGGTCCAGCATTAATACCCCATTTGAGTCATTCAATGCCGACCTCGATTAGATCTAATCTTTACTTGGCCCGGCGTTCACAACGCACTGCCACCTCTGACCCTTAGGTCGGTAAAACACGACCAGTGCTCAGCCCGTGGTGAACTTAACTAATAAGTCACAGATTCACAGAAGGATATGACACCATTGTCGATTCTGACTAATAAGTCAGCGCCATACACAGGAAAGCCATGCCACCAAACATATATCACATGTCCAATATCCATAAACAAGGTATTCAGCATGCTTACTAATAGATACCATTACAATTAGGACCATGCACAACCACAGAGGCTCAAGCTCTGAACAATATCATACCCAGTATACAAAGCATGTCCTAATCACATGTTTCTTATGCATCATATGCAATATATTCAACAATCCAACATGCACCAATAACGGCCATGCATGTCACGTTTAATAGCCAACCAACATGCATCAAGAATAGCCATGCATGTCATACATAATAATCAACCGTCAAGCATCAATAATAACCACGCGTGTCATACTCATTAATCAACCAACATGCATCATAATAACCATGCATGTCATACTCATTAATCAACCAACATGCATCATAATAACCATGCATGTCTCATATACACAGGGTGCAGTTTTCTTACCTCCGGTTCGAGTGAGAGTTAGAACAAGAACGACCCCTGAGAACGATCGATCCTTAATCCTTTAACGGTCACCTATTCATAACCAAAACAACCTCCAATTAATGAAAATCACCAAAGATAGGGTCTTAACCTAAATCCCACACTTGGGACCTCGAAACATGCCCACATAGTGAGTATATTCGATCCCGGGCCTTAAGGATTGAAACCCCAAGCCAAAAGCCCTTAAAAACACCCAAAACAGGGTTCTGAAGGAACAGGGTAGCGCTACAACACTGCCCTTCTAGCGCCCCAGCGCTCAAGGCAGAACCACAAACCGCCCAGCCACCCTGCAGGTAGCGCTGTAGCGCCCTACACTGGGCGCTGTAGCGCTACCTTCAGCCAGCCACTTCCCAGATTTTTCCCTCTTCGATTCTACCATTTCTAACCCAATCCAAAAGCTTTCAAACATCAAATTAACTCCCAAATGAACCCAAATACCATCTCCAC
Organism: Humulus lupulus; assembly: GCF_963169125.1. Classification (NCBI taxonomy): domain Eukaryota; kingdom Viridiplantae; phylum Streptophyta; class Magnoliopsida; order Rosales; family Cannabaceae; genus Humulus; species Humulus lupulus. The sequence goes on along the minus strand of NC_084800.1, from coordinate 25,216,643 downwards.
ATGTCCTAGGGAGCACAACCCCAAGAACCCTAGCCAAAACTCCAAACAATTCCCAAGTTTCCAACCTAAAAACCAGCTGAAACTTAGCTTAGAAAACAGAGCAAAACCAAGAGTTCTAGTGGCTAAAAACTCACCTTAATCTCAGCGACACACCCTCTTCAATGGTGGAGCACAACCCTGGCTTGGCTAAGCTTGGTTCCTTGGCTCGATTCCTCAAACTGAGCTCGAAAATCCAAAGAGAAAAGAGGAAGAAAATCTATCGGGAGAGAAGGAAGAGAAGCTCTGTTTTAACTCTGTATTTTATACAGCCTTCATGTCATATATATCCTTAGGATCAAAAGACCATAATACCCCTAAGCCAAATAAACCCCTTTAAAGGCTTCCAAGGGTAAAATCGTCATTTCCTGCCTATCTCGTTAATTATAATTAACACTCTCAAATTCTCGCTAATCTCAATATTTCCAAACACCAATAATCCATATCCCATTACCCTTTAATTCCCGGTAATGCTCTAATTATTAAATTCACCCCGAGACCCACCCCGAGCCCCGAACTTATACCTGTTATGACCAGGCCGAACTCTCGCATCTCACGATTGTCTCATGTCGACTAGCTCGAACCAATCCACCTTATAATGTGGCTATATTAATTAATCACAATCATGCACCCAAAATACGCAATTACGCCCACAACGGCCAAATTACCAGAATACCCTCACAATAATAAATTCTCCCATATGCATGCATTCACCATCATATAATAATATAAGTCACGTAAACATGCATATAATCATTAAATACTATAATAAATCAATTATGGCCCTCCCGGCCTCCTAATCAAGGTCCTAAACCTTATTAGGAAATTTGGGACATTACACCTACTACCCGAATTAGTGGGGATTGATGTCCCAGAGGCTAGATCTTGGTTTGGGAACCTTTGATGTTCATTTTATTGATGGTATCTTATATTTGGTTATGACTAGGTGACCGCTAAAGGACAAAAAGTCAGATCGTTCTCAAGGGTCATTCTTTTATTCATTCTCGCTCGAATCAGAGGTAAGAAAACTACACCCTGTGTATGTGACATGCATGATTGTTATTGAGGCATGTTGGTTGATAAGTGTGGACATTGATTTCATATTAAATGCTAGCGAATATTGTTTACTTGTATATGGCACTGACTAGTCAGGGACACTGACCTAAGAGTCAAAAACGGCACAAGTGTCCTGAACGCAGGGCCGAATGAAGATTAGATCTAATCGATATCAGCATTGAATGGCTCTAAGGCATTAATGTTGGACTGACCCTAAGGTCGATGAAACTTATATGCGCTTGGCTAGTCTAAGACTAGTTACTCAGAGCCAGGGCCAAAGGCCTAGGTGACTGCTTGTCACATGGCTAAGGAACAGAGTTCCATAGTTATGACTCTAGAGTCATGAGGAAGGTTATGTTGGTGACTAGTCATCATGCACCTTTTCTATTAAAGCTAGTGAAAGGTTCACTTATCTGTTAAGCCACGGTGACCCTATCGTCACAAGGCTAAAGGGAGTTATACCCAACTTAGTGACTTTTGCTACTGTCACCCATCTGTTTTGGACTGAAAGTCCTGAATGATTATTATGATCATTGTTGATATTATATCATGCTATATTGTGTTTTCTTGCTGGGCCTTGGCTCATGGGTGCTATGTGGTGCAGGTAAAGGGAAATAAAAGCTCACCCAACCTTGAGTGGAGAGCTTAGGTGGTGATGTGTACATATGCGGCCGCTTGACCACCACAGCCAAGGAGTTGTCAGAGGAATTAGGGGGTTTACCCTATTTTTACCGCTTAGGTCGGCGAGTTTGTAAATTTGAAACAGTAACGACCATTTTGAGTTGTAAATAACTTGTAAATGTTTTTGATGGGCCCATGAACAGTTTTATGTATCTAATAAAATATATCATTTCCTTTTTATTGGTTTTCCACCTTAGCCTGTTAATAACACTTAGATGCACATTTTTAACCAAATGACTCGGGTAGCAAGTCAAACTTCCGGTTCACCGTAACTGTTCTAGGGTAACCAGGGCGTTACATTAAGCTTGAAGTAACCTTTTAAGAAATAAATAGAATGTTCAGTAAGTTCTCTCTCCCTCAAAGTTCAATTTTCGTCTTCCAATCGCATTTTTGAAGGAAACTTGAGTTTTAGGACTCGGATTCAAGCGAGGATCGAGGCATAGCAATCCTAGGAAAGATTAGAAGCTTATTAGCCGAAGGATTTAGTTGGGAACAACTCAATCGAAGGTAATTCAAGTTTTAAGTTCTAAGTTTTTTTAAAGTTTTTAAGCTTGAATTGGACTTTGTGTTTTGATGAGTTTTTGGGTGATTTGAGACTTGGGTTATGTTGGTTTTGGATCATGGGGATGTTTGGGAACTTTGATTTTTGAGTTTGGAGATGTTTGGATAGGTTTTTGGAAGGTTTTAAAAGGTTAAAAACAGGGGAAAATGACTGGTTCGTGGTTGGGCCGCGGCCCTATTCTTGGGCGCCGCGGCCCAGGCTCGATGAAGCAGATGGAGGTTGCTGATAGGCCTCAGGGTCGCGGCGTTTGATGTCATTTTTGGCCAAAATGATGTTTTGAGCATGGGAACTCAAACCTTAGGCCTCGGGATCATTCTTACTACCCAGTTTAGTGGGATTCGATGTCCTGAAGGCTAGGTCTTGGTTCCGGGATTGGTTTTAGAACTTGAACTCATTGGATCACCGTTTATGGTTGTGACTAGGTTATCACTAGAGGCTTGGAATCAGGATCGTGCTTGTGGCTCGTTTATTGGTAACCTGTGCTTGGACGAAAGGTAAGAAAACTGCACCATGTGTATATGTGACATGCATGGTTATGCTTGATGCATGTTGGATGTTTAAATGTGATACATGTGATACACGAGAAACATGTGAATAGGGCATGCCATGAAAATTGAATATGAGATTGATCAGAGCTTGAGTCTTTGTGTTTATGCATGATCCTAGTTATGCTAGCAATTGTTAAGTAAGCATGCTGAATGCCTTGTATTCGGATATTTGACATGTGATATATGCTTGGTAGCATTGCTTATTTGTGTATGGCACTGACTATCAGAATCGACACTAGTCGCGTTTTACTGACTTGAGAGTCAAAAACGGCACGAGCATCATGAACGTAGAGCCGATAAAAGATTAGATCTAATCGATATCAGCGTTGAATGACTCTAGGAGCATTAATGTTGGACCAACCCAAAGGTCGATGAAAACTATAAGCGCTTGACTAGTCTAGGACTAGTTACTCAGGGCCAGGGCCAAAGGCCTAGGTGACTGTTTTGTCACATGGCTAAGGGAGTGGAATCCCATGTTAGTGACCCTGTGGTCACTCGGTAGGTTTATGCTGGTGAATTTTTCACCAGATACCTATCTTGTTTAAGCTAGTTAAAGGATCACTTATTTATAAAGGGAACGGAACCCACCTTAGTGACTTTTACAACTGTCACTCTTCTATTTAGGGCTATAAGCCCAACATGGTTACCAGAACCGCCAGTGTTAAATCACTTATCTAATTAGGATTGACTTGATAATCATCCACTCAGGAGGGCAGGATTCCTTATCCTGGATACCCATCATTACGTGAACTTATTTGCTGCTTGAATAGGGCTATATTTTCTAGGCATGCGCCTCATGATTTGATGACATCTTATTACTGTTCATGAGCATATTAAGTTTTTTTGCTGGGCTTCGGCTCACGGGTGCTATGTGGTGGAGGTAAAGGCAAAAGAAAATTGGACCATCCTTGAGTTGGAGAGCTTAGGTGACGATGTGTACATATGCAGCTGCTCGACTGCCACGGCCGAGGGTTGAAAGAGAAACTAGGGTTAAACCCTATTTTGCCGCTTAGATCGGCTGGTTGTAAATATTTTCTTGTAATAGACCTTTAAATTATATTTTTGGGATCCCAATGTATACAATAAACGTTCTAATGAAACGTTATATCTTAACCAAAAATTTTAATCCCTAAACCGCTAATCATACTTAGTTACACGATTATGGCCAAATGACTCGATTAGCGAGTTTAGCACTATTTAAAAGGTTCATCATAATGGTCCCTGGAGTTTAGGGTGTTACAACTTGGTATCACAGCGAGCCAAGGTTTATGGTTCTTGAAGACAAGTTGGGCATGTACACTCGACACTGAAGATAGCTTCACTCAGGGAATGGTAACTATTTCTGTAGTTATGTGCTTAACTGCTTAAATAGAATGTAAATGCTTTACCTACACTTTGTATTAGGGAGCATGATATTATGATAGAGCCTGTCTCTTAACTATATGATTATATGCTCCGTGAATATATATCTATGAATGTGATCATATGATTACCTGCTCCATGAACATATATAATTGTGATATTTGCATGCTGAAGTTGGAGGCATGACATGAATGTTGGAAAAGCAGGGATTATGATTGGTGTATGAATGCCATGGGCATGTTTTTAGCACTGCAGTGATTTGTGAATGTGGTGTGGTAAGATTGATTCCGTGGGGAAAGCTCTTGATATGCTCATCATGATTAATGGATCAAGTTATTGACTGCAGATTCAATCCACAGGTTTATATCCAAGGTAGATAATGAGGTCTGGTGGTGGTTACACAGAGGCTGGGAATTACAGCCAGGGTTTTAGTTCTTCATCTGCTCTTATGAATTTTCAGCAGATGTTCACAGATTTGCAATCAAGATTGCAGAGGCATGAGGAAGAGATTAGGTGTCTGAAGCAACATCGGAATCTGTTGGGGAGCACTTCTTCCTCGGTTATGCCAGGAGTGGCATCAGCTTTGGCTCAACCTAGGATTGAGAATAGATGGGAATTTCTATGTGGAAGATTCCAGGAGTATTACCCTCCAGTCTTCGAGGGATGCTTAGATCCATTCAAAGCTGAGCAATGGATGGGCATGATCAGTTCCATTCTGGACAGTATGGGGCTAGTAGGTCACGACAAGGTGGTTTGTGTGACATTTGTGTTGCGGGATGATGCCCAGACGTGGTGGGAGGTAGAATCCCAGACACAAGACACAGCTGTGATGGACTGGAAATAATTTAGGCAGCTGTTCAATGAAAGGTATTACTGTGATGCAGCCAAGACTGCTAAGATGAATGAGTTTCTGAAACTCGTTCAGGGAAAGGCATCAGTAACTGAGTATGTTAATAGATTTGATGGTTGGCCAAGTTTGCTTTTGATGTGGTACCCACAGATGTAGCTCGGAAGGAAAGGTTTATTCAAGGATTGAATTCCGGAATAGCTCAGGGCATTAGAGTTGCCCCAGTGCATGAAATCTCTACCTACGCTCAAGTGGTATAAAAGGCTCTTGCTGTTGAGAGCATAAGAGATGAGAAGAAGAGTGATAGGGATCACGGAGCTCAGATAGTGGTACCTCCACTTCTTGGAGCAAGCAAGAATGAAAGTTGGAAGACTTACCCAGAATGTGCTCGATTCAAGAGGCATCATCTAGGAGAATGTCGAGCAAGAGCATGTTTCTCATATAAAATGTTTGGACATCATAAGAAGGATTGCCCAATGCGAAGGAAGGATGGGCAAAAGGGGATGGACAACTCGACTCCAGCTCGAGTGTTCGTTCTGATGCAGTCAGAACTTGAGTCTGAGACTAGTTCCTCAGGGGTGGCAGGTCAGTTTTATTTTAGTTCTGGTTTTTGAGTTATGCTGATTGGTTTTAGTACTATGTTGTTCTTTGCTTGTTGCATCTAGAGAAAACACAACGTTATTATACAAATTGTATGGTTTAACAAATTTGTAGGAATTAAAGGGTCAATTATTGAGTAATATGGTGTTCTCCAAAGTGGATCTTGGATCTAGTTAGTACCAGTTAGAGACTAGGGAGAACGTTGATCAGAAGATTATTATATCAGATAAGGGCACTGAGAGTGTTGAGTTATGATTTGAGAGTTTGATCAATGTTGAGTGTTTTGATGAATCAGATGGATAGAGCATTCAAAGGAGTATTTGAATGGGATTTGTGATCGTCTTGGACGATGGTATTGTGATGTATTTCTTGCGGAGATTTGCCAAGGTCAAGGAACGCCTTAGGGGCAGGAGTTTCCTTGGGTGGTAAGGATATTATAGGTGCCTTGGGAAAGAGTTTTGAGTCTTCTTGCAGATCAGAATCAATTAGTAGCTGGTTGTGACACCTCAGTGACAGGGAGAAGTGATTGCTTATGCAACATGTTGGTTAAAGGATCTGACCAGAACTAGAGTAGAGTTTCTGGTGGACCAGGTGGCCAGTTTTGTGCTTGAGATTACTATCTCAGAAAGGATTAAAAGGGAAACAATTAAGTGAACCACATATAGGAAGATTGAGGAGAATGTCTTAGCTGGATTAGCTAGGGATTATACAGTGTCAGATATGAGTTTATTGAGGTAAAAGGATCAGATTTGGAATCTGATGGACACTGAGATTTATTAGGAGATTTTGGATGAATCTCATGCTACTCTTTTATTCTCTTCATTCAGGCATCGTGACAGTGTATCAGAGTTTGAAAGCTTTATATTGATGACCTATGATGAAGAGGGCATAATGGAATACGTGGTAAAGTTCTTAACCTGTTAGCAAGTCAAGATAGAGTATCAGAAATCAGTGGGGCATTGTAGCCTTTGAGTATTTTATAATGGAAATAAGAAAGCATCGCAATGGGTTTTGCGGTGGGATTGCCCAGGTTAGTGGGCCAGTATGAGTTGGCATTGGGTCATTATGGACCAGTATTTAAAGTGAGCCAATTCTATCAGAAAGAGTAAATAATACAACTGATCAGTATTTAGATCTCTTTGTGAGAGAGACAGTGCGCCTTCATGGAATTCAATGTCTATTTTATCAGATGAAGACTCTAGTTTTATCTCCAGGACTTAGAGGGGTTAAGGAAGGAGATGAGTATATAGATGGAATTCAGTACAGTTTATTATTCTCAGACTGATGGTAAATTAGAGAGAGAAAGAAGAGAGTTATCTAGTATTGGAAAAGTACCTTATGAGATGAGGTATGTTTGAGAGTCTTTATCACCCGTTCATTGGAATGAGATGGGTGAGGTGTTGATTTTTGGATCCTGAGGTAGTTCAGGGGACCATTGAGATTATTAGAGGTTAGAGCTTGGATGCTCACTTCTTAGAGTTGATGAACCCAAAACGGGTATGTTTTAAATATTTATAACTCGCAAGCGCACGAATCGTATATGGAATATAGTGTTCGTGTAAGCACGAGTTCGAACCCAAAAGAGTTGTCTAAAATCGAAAATGAAACTATTTTAAACCAAAATTAATAAATTCTAACCTAGTTCCAAAGATTGATGAGAATTTGTAACAATAAAAATAAAATAAAAGATAATAATAAAGAAATTAAAGACAATATATATTACTAAATTAATAATTGCAAACAAGATGGTAAAATAAGATCATTAAGATAATAGAATCCACAAAATACAAGTTCAATAATATTTATAAGTACATTGATTCCCAAGTTTTAGTGATAGTTAAAATAAATCAAACCATCATTTTCTAAATAGATTTATAATTTTAAGCACAAATTATTTCTAAAAAGATAAGATTTTTCTTCACTTTTCAAAATTATAATTTCAAAGCATTTAGTGTAAATCAATCTAATGAAATAACAAATAAATCAATGAACATTATTTATAAGGCAAAACATAATATTTTTGTTCTAAGCATGGATGTGTACAATTTAATGACACATCTTACACAAAGAATATTATGTTTTTGCACTAATGAAGTACAAAGTGTAAATATGTGCTAACAATCCAAAATACATGATATTTAAGATGAAAGAAGATATTTGAAGAAGAAAATTCCATAAACTTTGTTGCACAAAATGGGAAATCAACATACAAAATAAATACTATCTAGTTACATATTGTTTCATCATCACCTTAATAATCTTAAAAAGATTAGAAACTCATAACTAAAATAGCAAATATAAACTAAAAATTACAAACATAAATAGGAAAATTTGGAGGAGAAACCCCCAAAATTTTCCTCTAAAAATACATAGAAAATAACCAAAAAGAAGAAAAAGATGAAGAGAATTTAGAGGTTTTGAATGTGTAGAAATTATGGTATAGTAACATCTCCTCAAATTTGCACCCCAAATCCCTTATTTATAGCCAAAAAATAGGCATTAAAATAATTAAATTGATTAAATTAATATAATTAATTATAATATGGCAAATAGGGGTAAATTATAGAGTGTAATAATGATGTTTTGGGGTAAAATGTGTAGAAAGTAGGGTAAAAATGTGGTATTTTTGGCAAAGGGAACAAGGGTACAAAAGTGAGCCTTTGTTGGGCTCAAGGATGAAAATGGCAGCCGGGCCGAATTGGCTTGGGTGTGCTGGAGAAGCTGCTAGCGAGTGGGGGAGCTGGCTTCTGCGTGTTGGTGCTTCGGCTGGCAGGAGCTTAGGACTGAGGAGTGATATGTGACTTGGGTGATGCTGAATTGAAGAGGAACCATGGCTGGGATATGTTGCTGGAAGAGCTTCTGGTGCCTGGGCTTCATGGCATTGGGCCTTGAGCCTTGCTTATGGCATTTCAAGAATGTCATTTTTTCTTTCATTCTTTACTTTAAAAATGCCACCTTTCCTTTATTTTTCTTTCTTTTCAAGAGCAAAAGTGTCATAAATTTCCCTACAAAATAAATATAAAATAAATCATAATACAATATTTTCAACTATAAAATAAATCAATTTAATTCTTTGAAAATATTAGTTATAACTTAATTTATATTTAACATTTAATTTCAACAATACAACATTTTTTTTACCTCAAACTAACAACAATAATTCAAAAAATTCCATAACATTTTACAACAAAATAACTATAAAAACACACAAAAATATATAAAATCAAAATAAACCCAATAAATTCAAAATTACTTTAAAACTTAATAAATCAATTAAAAACTCAAGAATTAAGCAATAATTAGCACATAAAAAGTGGTAAAATAACTCTATTTTGTAGAGTTATCAAGAGTAAACGAAAAAGTTTTACTGAATTGAAAAGCATGAACATGGAGTTCCAAGTAGAAGATTGTATTTTCCTTAAAGTATCACCATGGAAAGAGGTGAAGAGATAGGAGCAAGTTGAACCTAGATTATTTTGGCAGTTTAAGTCCTGGATAGGACTAGTCAGGTTGACTTTGGATCGACTTTATCTTTGTCACTGTCAGCAGTATACAGTGTATTATGTATTTCCATGCTGAGGACATGGGTTAAAGGAAACTCATGAGTTGAGTTGTGAGAATCTGGGGATTTGAGGCTAAGTTATCCTGTAAGGAGTAGCCAGTCCAGATATGAGACAGAAAGAATAAATATACCTTGGGTTAAGGTATGTTGCAAAAACAGCGAGGTCGAGGGAACGACCTGAGAAACTGGGATCAGTTGTGCGGAATTGATATTCCGGGTAGTTCAGATAAATTTTGAGGACGAAATTTCTGTAAGGAGGGGATAGTTGTAATGCCCCAAATTTCTTAATAAGGTTTAGGACCTTGATTAGGAGGTCGGGAGGGCCATAATTTATTTATTATGTTATTAAATGATTATATGTATGTTTAGGTGTATTAAATATGCATGTGAACTCATTTTGATTAATTGGGTGATTTTCATATTTTGGTCATTTCGGGCATATTTGGCATATATGTGATATGTGTGTGGTGCTTTATTATTATTTGGTTATGCCAGGGTTACCCAACATGAGACGATCCTAGGAGGTAAGCTAGTGGGAAAGTCACAACGGGATTTATTCTTGACTCGGAGTGAGTCAATGGGTATTTAGTGCATTACCAGGTTATTGAGTAATGGGAATAAGTATTTGATGATAAATTGGGAGTTAGTAAGATCAGGGGGAAATTCTGGAGGTTTTGACTATTTTGTCCCCAGGGGTGTTTTCGGGACCCCGAGCGTTAGGATTTGTTTGAGCCTACTTAAGCTTGAAGTAACATTTTAAGAAATAAAGAGAACGTTCAGTAAGTTCTCTCTCCCTCAAAGTTCCATTTTCGTCTTCCGATCTCATTTTTGAAGGAAACTTGAGTTCTAGGACTCGGATTCAAGCGAGGATCGAGGCATAACGATCCTAGGAAAGATTAGAAGCTTATTAGTCGGAGGATTTAGTTGGGAACAACTCAATCAGAGGTAATTCAAGTTTTAAGTTCTAAGTTTTTTTTAAAGTTTTTAAGCTTTAATTGGACTTTGTGTTTTGATGAGTTTTTGGGTGATTTGAGACTTGGGTTATGTTGGTTTTGGATCATGGGGATGTTTGGATAGGTTTTTGGAAGGTTTTAAAAGGTTAAAAATGGGGAAAATGGCTGGTTCGTGGTTGGGCCACGGCCCTGTTCTTGGGCGCCGCGGCCCAAGCTCGATGAAGCAGGTGGAGGTTGCTGATAGGCCTGAGGGCCGCAGCGCTTGTCAGGAGTGTAACACCCCAAGTTGCTAATAAGGTTTAGGACTTTGATTAGTGTGCCCGGAGGGCAATAAGTGAATTAATATGATAATATATGAATTTGAATGAATATGTGATTAGAATGCATGTTTAGGTGGTATAAATATGCATGTGGGCCCCGTTTGTATGCTAGGGGTAAAATGGTAATTTTAGCCCGCTGAGGGCATAAATGTGATAATTGTGTTATGTGATTTGTATCACGTGAGTGTGGTGATATTGTTGTGATGCACGTGCCGAGACGGTCCTAGGGAGCTAGTTAACTTAAAAGTCACAACGAAATTTTATACCCGGCTCGGGAGGAGCATAGGGGTACTTTGGGAATTTTGTAAATTTGAGATTTTGTGGTTAATGGTTAGTAGTGATTGAGTAACCTGGGTAACCATTAGTATCTGCTGAGAGTAACAAGTTTAGATGGAAAAAATGGTAGAATTGTAATATAGGTGAAAGGACAAGAATGCCCTTGAGGTTTAGTTAGGAGAGGATAATTATGGGAGGATAGAATAGTAATTTGGCAGGGATTTAGATCACTTCAGCTAAGGGAAAATGATCATTTACGTTATTCACTTGGGCATGTTTTGTTTATGCTGAAAATTGGGAGAAACCTAGAGGAAAAGAGAAGAAAAGGAAGAAAGCTGAATTTGAAACCTAGGAGGAGGAATCAAGGTGGTTTGAAGTAATTAAAGCCAAGCAGGGATCAAGATTTGGTCAGAGGTAAGCTTCATCTCTGAAATTTCTGTGTTTAGTAAGTTTCTATAGAATTTAGGTTGAAATTGAAAGATGGTTTGTGGCTGGTTTGTTTGGGAATTCAGCTTATGAAATTAGAAGGCTTAGCTTGGAGCTAGAATCAAGGGAGCTTAAGGTTGAATTCTCCACTTAAGGTAAGGATTCTGTGCAATTATAAGGTTTATTTATGTTATGGTTTAAGGAATTTGAAGTATGGTTTAGGTTTTGGTCTAAGTTTCTAACTTTCTGGTTTGAACTATTGAGGCATGGAACCAAAGTGTGATTTATGGGAGTGATTGTGTAATTGAGCTGGTTTATGATGTTTATAGGTTGTTAGATGGTTTATTTGTGGTTTTAAATTGGTTTTGGGGTTTAGGTATGTGTTTAGGTTGAATTGGGAGTGCTTTGGCTCGGGGAAAATGCAGGGGAAAACCCAGATTTCTGGGTTCGCGAAGGAGCATCGCGGCCCTGTTCTTTGGCGCCGCAACACGAGGCTGTTTCTGGGATGGGGATGCTCTCTGATTTGCTGGGCGCCGCGGCACTAGGCTATTTTCAGAACAAGGAATTTTGCATTTTTGGGCTTTTGCTCCGGGGGCTCGGGGGATGTTTCCGATGCGTTGTTTTAGGAATTTGGGGATTCCGAGAGTGTGGGATTGGTTCCGGGAAGTGGTTTTGAATTGGTTAGTATCAAAGGAATGTTTTATATGTGTTGTGGCTAGGTCTTCGGAGAGGCTCGAGATAGAGGACCGTGCTCGCGGCTTTAGTGCATCGTGAAGCTCGGGATACAGGTAAGAAAACTGTAACACCTTTAGAGCAGGGCATGGGCCCATAGTGTTGTTGCAGGGCACGGCCCTAGATTGTGTCATTCCTAGGACGTAGCTTTAAATGAGTGATTATATATTTTATTGTTATTTGATAATGCTAAATGTGGTAATAGCAGAATGAATGGCAAAGGGGCCAGGAACGACGAAGGGCCGAGAACGGCAGTGGGGCCGGGAATACCACTTAGCACATGGAGTGCTTGTGGTTAGGGTGAGACCCTAATGGATACATGGGATATCCTTACGGTGTAGACCGAGATCCCAGGCTTTGGTAACGCTTCTGGGACGGCATGGCCATATATGTGTTTAAATCTTATGGACTGTCTTATTAGATATAAGTTATCTGCTACGGTGATTGTATGACATGCATATGTTGTGTGCTGTATGAGTTTTCTTGCTGGGCTTCGGCTCACAGGTGCTTTGTAACGACCCAAATTCGCTAATAAGGCTTAAGGGCCTTGATTAGTGTGCCTAGAGGGCATAATGGGAAGTATGTGTGAATTTAATGATTAAGATGCATGATTATGATTTAAAACATGTTATATGACTATTTGAGTATCTGAGATGCATGACTATGTGTGTTGTGTTATGTGATGATTTTAGCCCGTTGAGGGCATAAACGTGATAATTATGTTATGTGATTTGTACCACGTGGGTGTGGTGATATCAATGTGGTGCACGTGCCGAGACGGTCCTAGAGAGCTAGATAACTCAAAGTCACAACGGGAATTTATACCTGGCTCGGGAGGAGTCTAGGGGTATTTTGGGGATTTTGTAATTTAGTTCTTGAGAGATAATGGTAACTGGTAATTTGGTAACTTGTGTAACTGTTAGTAACCATAGATAGTAACAGGTTTTGTTGGAAAAGTGGTAGAATTGTAATGTAAGTAAAAGGACAAGAGTGCCCTTGAGGTTTAGTTAGGAAGGGATAAGGTGGTCTTTTGGTAGTGGTTTAGATGGCTTTGGCTGAGGGAAATGGATATACACGATTCTTTTATGCTAAGTGTAACTGAAATTAAGGTTTGGAAGGCTAGAGAAATCAAGAAGGAAAAAGGGAGAATTAAGAACCTAGAAGGCAAAGTGAAAGAGGAGTTGAGCTGTGTTCTTTGAGGCTAGTAAAGGGCTTAAGGGTGTGGAATCAAACACAGATCAAGGTCTACATTGAGGTAAGGATTTAGTCCCTGTTTTGCTAAGTTCTGAATTTGATTTTGGAAGGAATTGAAAGATAGCCATGGCTTGTTTTGCATGGGAATTCAGCTGGTTTGTCAAGGGGGAAATTCAGTTTAAAGCTTGGATTGGAGGAAGCTCAAGTTGAATTTTTGATTGAGGTAAGGGTATTAAACATGTTTGAAATCTTATAACTGTTATGGTTTAAGAATCTAAAGGTCTGGTTTGCATTTTTCTCAATTTTTGGTTTAAGTGTTTGAATCTGAAACTTAAGTATGAATTTTGGGAGTGGTTGTGTAATTGAGCTAGATTATGATGTTTATAGGTTTTTGAATGGTCTATTTGGGGTTTTGAATTGGTTTTGGAGCTTAGGTATGAGTTTGGGATGATTTGGAGTGATTTGGGTTCGGGAAAAACGCAGGGGAAAACCCAGATTTCTGGGCTCGCGAAGGAGCGCCACGGCCCTGTTCTTGGGCGCCGCGGCGCAAGGCTGATTCTGGGCAGGGCAAGCTCTCTGACTTGCTGGGCGCCGCGGCCCTCTAGGGCAGCGCCGTGACGCTAGGCTAATTTCAGAGCATGGGATTTTGCAATTTTGAGCCTTTGCTCTGGGGGTTCGAGGGATGTCTTCGGTGCATTGTTTTAGGGATTTGGGGGTTCCAAGAGTGTGGGATTGGTTCTGGGAGGTAGTTTTGGATTGGTTAGTGACAAAGGATGTTTCATTTGTGTTGTGACTAGGTCCTTGGAGAGGCTCGGGGTAGAGGACCGTGCTCGCGACTTTGGGGCTTCGGAAGCTAGTGAACTAAAAGGTAAGAAAACTGCACCCGGTTGTATGATTGTGATGGGACTAAGTGCTCCCGAGAATTGTATCGTGTCAACGTTGGTATTACGCCATGGGACATGTAAAAGCGGTCTAAGAGTGCCGTACATGATATTAGCGCACGGGGCGCGGATTGGCCACTGGTAGCCAAGGACAACGGGATAACGGAGGGGGCAGCCTGAGGGCGCCAGCCCTAGTTATCATTTGTGAACTGTATTTGATATGTGTTGACATGCTTAGTATGTGGAATACTCAATTGTACCGATTGGTTATATGGTTGAGATTATGTAATGCAATGTGAGATATTGACTTGTCTGCTAACTGCTTATGCTCTATTGTTGTTGTGTTTTCTTGCTGGGCCTTGGCTCACGAGTGCTACGTGGTGCAGGTAAAGGCAAGGGCAAGCTGGACCAAGCCTGAGATGGAGAGCTCTGAGGTGGAATGTACATAGCCAGCTGTTCGATCACCATGGTCGAGGAGTGAGTCAGGACAGGGGTTACCTAACTGCTCGTTTTGCCTTAGTATGGCTGGTTATTGTATCTGAACCTTATAACTTTTGTAAATGGCCTTTAAACTGATATTTTTGGGATCCCGTGTAAATAAATAATGTGTCTTAATGAAAATGTGGCTTTTGAGACCAAAAAATTTTAAACCCTAGTTCCTTTATAGTTTCGATTACATGCTTTCAATTGATTGACTTGATTAGCAAGTCTGGCACTTTACAAACAAACAGTGTAACGGTCCTGGCTATCCAGGGTGTTACATGCTCTGTGTTGCAGGTAAGGGCAAAGAAAAAGTCAACCAGCCATGAGTACGAAGAGCGTGGGGGCGGCGCGTACATGTTTGGCCTACCCGACTGCTTTGGTTGGGGCATTTTGAGAAATGGCTGTATTAAACTCTGTTTTTGATAATTAGTCAACTGTAAATCTATTTTGAGTTGTAAATATTTTACAAACTTCGTTTTGGGATCCCAAATGTTAAACTCTTGAAATTTTAGTGAAATGGAGTACTTTTAAAGATTACAGCTTTGTCTTTTTGTTTAATCACACTTCTATTTTGAAAACCTTGCTGAGCGAGTTATTTGCACATTTTAAACTCACTTAGTAACGGCTCTAAGGGAGTAGGGCGTTACAAGGAGGGCCGCGGCGCTTGATGTCATTTTTGGCCAAAATGATGTTTTGAGCATCGGAACTCAAACCTTAGGCCTCGAGATCGTTCCTACTACTCGGTTTAGTGGGATTCGATGTCCTGGAGGCTAGGTCTTGGTTCCGGGATTGGTTTTAGAACTTGAACTCATTGGATCACCGTTTATGGTTGTGACTAGGTTATCACCAGAGGCTTGGAATCAGGATCGTGCTTGTGGCTCGTTTATTGGTAACCTGTGCTTGGACCAAATGTAAGAAAACTGCACCATGTGTATATGTGACATGCATGGTTATTCTTGATGCATGTTGGATGTTTAAATGTGATGCATGTGATACACGAGAAACATGTGAATAGGGCATGCCATGAAAATTGAATATGAGATTGATCAGAGCTTGAGTCTTTGTGTTTATGCATGATCCTAGTTATGCTAGCAATTGTTAAGTAAGCATGCTGAATGCCTTGTATTCGGATATTTGACATGTGATATATGCTTGGTAGCATTGCTTATTTGTGTATGGCACTGACTATCAGAATCGACACTAGTCGCGTTTTACTGACTTGAGAGTCAAAAACGGCACGAGCATCATGAACGTAGAGCCGATAAAAGATTAGATCTAATCGATATCAGCGTTGAATGACTCTAGGAGCATTAATGCTGGACCGACTCGAAGGTCGATGAAAATTATAAGCGCTTGACTAGTCTAGGACTTGTTACTCAGGGCCAGGGCCAAAGGCCTAGGTGACTATTTTGTCACATGGCTAAGGGAGCGGAATCCCATGTTAGTGACCCTGTGGTCACTCGGTAGGTTTATGCTGGTGACTGTTTCACCAGATACCTATCTTGTTTAAGCTAGTGAAAGGATCACTTATTTATAAAGGGAACGGAACCCACCTTAGTGACTTTTACAACTGGCACTCTTCTATTTAGGGCTATAAGCCCAGCATGGTTACCGGAACCACTAGTGTTAAATCACTTATCTGATTAGGATTGACTTGATAGTCATCCACTCAAGAGGGCAGGATTCCTTATCCTGGATACCCATCATTACGTGAACTTATTTGCTGCTTGAATAGGGCTATATTTGCTGGGAATGCGGCTTATGATTTGATGACATCTTATTACTGTTCATGAGCATATTAAGTTTTCTTGCTAGGCTTCGGCTCACGGGTGCTATGTGGTGCAGGTAAAGCCAAAAGAAAGCTGGGCCATCCTTGAGTTAAAGAACTTAGGTGACGATGTGTACATATGCGGCTGCTCGACCGCCACGGCCTAGGGTTGAAAGAGGAACTAGGGTTAAACCCTGTTTTGCCGCTTAGATCGGCTGGTTGTAAATATTTTCTTGTAATAGACCTTTAAATTATATTTTTGGCATCCCAATGTATACAATAAACGTTCTAATGAAACGTTATATCTTAACCAAAATTTTTAATTTCTAAATCGCTAATCATACTTAGTTACACGATTATGGCCAAATGACTCGATTAGCGAGTTTAGCACTGTTTAAAAGGCACACCGTAACGGTCCCTGGAGTTTAGGGCGTTACACACGTTTTTAACCAAAGAACTCGATTAGCGAGTTAAGCATGGTTCAAAGTTCATAGTAACTGTCTTGGGGTAACCAGGACGTTACAACCACCACCACCACCACCACCACCACTACCTCACCATTAAAGCTCTTTTTTTCACTCAAACATTGTTTGTG
Organism: Humulus lupulus; assembly: GCF_963169125.1. Taxonomy (NCBI): domain Eukaryota; kingdom Viridiplantae; phylum Streptophyta; class Magnoliopsida; order Rosales; family Cannabaceae; genus Humulus; species Humulus lupulus. The sequence goes on along the minus strand of NC_084800.1, from coordinate 25,199,761 downwards.
TCTATCCTCTCTCTTTTGGATCTCTACCCACGAACATCCTTTGGATTGGATTACCATTGAAGGACCTAACCGCATTAACACCAACATTGAAGCACCTATTGAAAAACTCGTCGAAATTGTGTGTTCTACATCCAAAATCTAAAGTTTTATGCGATCTATACTTACAGATCTCTACAAGTAGTACATGAAATTTCCCTATTAATATCAATTATTTAAAAGTTTTATGTAGAACTTAGTATCTTAAATTATATGATGGCAATGCTGAAAAAAAAGTATGACGGCAACAAATGACACATGTGTCGTTATTTAGATCAATAACGTTTTTTTTTTATATTTTTAGAGGACTTTGTATATTTTCATAAATAAAATAAAATTTGAGTGCCCTATAAGCTACGTGGATCTTTCCAAAAAAAAAAAACCTACTATATGGCTATGGTAATATTCACAACGTTTGACCAAAAATAAAAAAATAGATAATTGCATTAACTCCATAGTCACCATAAGCTCAAAATCCACTTCTTCGTATGAATTGACTTGGTTTATTAAGTGCATATGGTTGCATTTTGAGCTCGTTATTATTTCATTGAGATTTGAGAGATCGGAAATATCTCATATTATGCATACTAATGACTAACTTTTTGAGGTTATTTTGCATTTTAGTTTAATTTTGATAATTTTTTATAAAATGATATTCGACACTTAAGATAGGTGGTCAAATTTTTTTTTTGATAGGTGGTCAAAAATTTCAGACAGCTAGTCAAAATTTTTAGATAGCTAATCGAAATTTTAGAGAAATGTCATTTTGTAAAAACTTATCAAAACTAGGTCAAAGTGTAAAATGACTCCAAAAAATATATCATTTTCACCAATTACTCTACTAATCATTATAGTGAAATTTACATGTTATATGAGATTTTTAATAGATTGTGCAAAAATATAGTTTTTTTTTTAAGAAAAGTTAATCTATGACTTTTTTTTTTTTAAATTTCACTTTTATGGGTTTAGTTTCCCATATTTTTGTATAAAAGTTTGATTATGTTATAGTTTTACTCTTAATCAAGTTTTATTAATTTGAAAGGGGATGTTTGTAATTTGATTATTTTTTTTAGTTTATTTGGTTTTTTTATATTAATTTTATATAACTATTTTTATATTAAATTTTTCCATGGTTGTTTTACAAATTTGTTATTAATTTTTTTTTAAAATATGAATTGTGTTTATTATTTTTTTTTATTTATTATAAATTTTTTTTTTCAAAACCTAGGTAAGGTAACCAATTACTTAATTGATTTTTCAAAGTTATGTAAAAAAAAATCCAACAGCTAGGTTAAATAACTTTTATCCAGAGGGGTAACCAGTTACTTGTTTGATTTTTCATAGTTATATAAAAAATAATCTTAGAGGTTAAATAACATATATCAGGAAGGGTAACCAGTTACAGTGAGATTAGTAACTTACTGCCATAAGAGGGGTAACCAGTTATCATAAGAGGGGTGACGAGTCACTCATATTAGAAATTAAAAGAAACATCACATTTGAAGGAAAAAAAAAAGGAAGAGTAAGTATGATTTAGTAACCTAGGTATCCAGTTACCTCCTGAAATATACACACAAAGAATGTGAAGGTAACTAGTTACCACATATCTAAAGATAGAAAAAAAAACAGATCTGACCACGAACCAACCTCCTCCCTCGCCTCCGACCACCACCAGAAACCCCCATCCCCTGCGCGCAAAACCTCGTCGCAACTCCAGCCATCCCTGTCATTTTGCGCAGCTCCGAGCACCATGAATCGCACTCAGCCCAAGCGCCACCCTTCTTCCTCGCTTCCGACCACCACCAGCACATCCCTCACCTCAGTCTATCCCTGTCGTTTTGGATTTGGGGGCTCTCGAATGGAATCACGCAGAGATGCGCGGGTTGAGGTTGTGTTCGTCGATGGTGCGGCTGGGGTGTTCTTGGCTGGGTTTCACGGAGGTGCGCGCCTAAGGTGGTGAGGGTGGCTGGGTTTCACGGAGGTGCGGCTGGGGTGTTCTTGGCAGGTGGTGAGGGTGGGTGGGCAGGGATGATGGTGGAGATGGTGAGGCAGGCGAGTGGAGGACAGAGAGGTGGCGGCTAGGGCAAAATGAAAGAGAATATGTGGCTTGGCTGAAGGAGTTTTGGCTATGTTAATTACCGTAGTACCCTTCCTTTTGCTAATTTTTTTTTGTTTAATTTTGATTTCTAATATGGGATTAGTTTTCCCATAAACTAAGTTTTTGTTTATTAAATTTTCCCATACAAATTAAGGAAAGTTTAACTCCAATATTTTTGCACATTGATGGCTAAAAAGCCATATTTTTAAAAAATTCCCATCATTATATATGCTCCCATAATTATCTACTCCCAAAATATGTCATTTTGTAATTATTGGACCCAATTACCCCTCCCATTAACATCCTTCATTTCTCTCTCTAAAACTATCTCTCAAACTCTCTCTACCCACTCTCATTCTCTTCCATGATGGCACCACCACAACCACTTCCTCAAGGCGCTAGAACAACACCACTCCACGCTGTCACTGCCATTAACATCGTCCTCTCCATTGAAGCCACCAACATCCACCATCAACGACCCCACCTCCACCAACAACGAATCATCGAAATTGTGTGTTCTACATACAAATTTTAAGATTTTACATGATCTAATCTTGTAGATCTCAATAAAATACCAAAATTAAAAAAAAATCACCTGAAACGGACATTTGAGTGAAAAGATTTAAACCTCCAAAGTTTTCATCAAATTTCAGCACAAAACATCGATCTTGTATCGAAAAAGCATCGTTTTGCCCAAAAATCAAGTTTTCATGATTACCACGCAAGAGCATCGAAAAAAATCAAGTTTTCATGATTGGATCGCAAGAGTATCAAAAACAACATCGATTTTGCATCGAAAAAAAAATCACTTTGGCTAATAAATAATCAAGTTTTCATGATTGCATCGCAACATCGATTTTGCATCGAAAAATCATCGTTTTTGCCCAAAATCAAACGATGTAAAATCGATAATGTTTCGATGCTCTTGTGATGTCGTCATGAAAACTTGATTTTTGGCTAAAACGATGCTTTTTCGATGCAAAATCGATGCTCTTGCGATGCAATCATGAAAACTTGATTATTTATTGGCCAAAGTGATGTTTTTTCGATGCAAAATCGATGTTGTTTTGATGCTCTTGCGATCCAATCATGAAAACTTGATCTTTTTTGCCAAAACGATGATTTTTCGATGCAAAATCGATTTTGTTTCGATGCTCTTGTGATGTAATCATGAAAACTTGATTTTTGGCCAAAACGATATTTTTTCGATGCAATATCGATGCTCTGCGCTAAAATTTGACGAAAACTTTAGAGTTTAATATATTTTCACTCAAATGTCCGTTTCAGATAATTTTTTTGTAGTTTTGGTATTTTTTCGAGATCTATAAGATTAGATCATGTAAAATCTTAAAATTTGTATATAGAACATACAATTTCGATAATTCATGTTGGTAGAGGTGGGGTCATCAATGGTGGATGTTGGTGGCTTCAATGGAGAGGACGATGTTAATGGTAGTGGTAGCGTGGAGTGGTGGTGTGTTCTACCACCTTAAGGAATTGGTTGTGGTGGTGTCATTGTGGAAGAGAATGAGAGAAGGGCAGAGAGAGTTTGAGAGATAGTTTTAGAGAGAGAAATTGAGGATGTTAATGGGAGGGGTAATTGGGTCCAATAATTGTAAAATGACATATTTTGGTAAGGTTGAGCATAAAATCCGAAAAACCGAAAAAAAAACGGGTACACCGACCTTCTGAACTCCGAAAAAATAAAAACCAATTAAACTGAACACCGAAAAAACCGTTCACGGCGTAAATCGCTACTGTTTGGTCGGTTTGAAAAATCCATGTGGACTGACCGAAATTATAAATATGTATAAGTTATGTTATTCTTAGGGACTACTAATTATGTTTTCAAATTTTTAAATCTGTAAATGTAACTATGTTCTATGTATTTATGTTTTAAAAAAGCACGAAAATAGAATCCAACAATCTAATTTTTTTAGTTTTTTTTTAACTAAAACTTTCTAAAAAATTATGGAAAAAAAATTAAAAAAAAAAGAACTTCGGTTTGGTTGGTTACCAATATTGATCGAAAACTGAATTCTAAATTTAATAATATGAAAAAATCGCTCAACCCACCAATATTCAGCCCTATATATTGGGGTAGATAGTTACATGGATATTATTATGCATAATACGTGATATTTTCCAAAGAAAATGAAGTGCTTCTTAATAATTGAATACAATATATGTTGCATTTAAAGTTGTTAAAGGGATTATTATTATTATTATTATGTTTTGTGTTCATATCTCTGAACATTAGATTTCAATTTCTTAATAAAGTGACAACAAATAAATGACTACATGTCAATCTTTTATTGTAGCAAAAAAAAAAGGAAAAAAAAACATATCAATCTTTTAGTGAAGCCATATCAACAAAGGTGAACAAATACTATTAAAGAAAAATGAAGCAATTAGTTTTTTTTTTCTTTTTTTTTTATAATAATTCAAACTTCCTAAGCCCATCTCACTCTTAATTGGGCTTTATTTTCAGTCCATGAAGGTGTCCCCCTTTTGGGCCAAAAACTTTGAAACCATAACCAATTATTGACCACTTACTGAAAAGTGTCCCTTTCTTTTGCTTTTAGTTATGTCAACTTTCAGCTGAATCTTTTTTATACCACTCAAAGCCAATTTTTATTCTAATACATTATTTGTTAAGAAGGAAAAAAAAAGCACGTATGTTTTACCCAAAATTTACTAATTAATAACATAAATATAAAAAAGAAAATATACGTAGCACAAGTGTCAAAAAAGGGCAACCATCACAATTTCCTTTATTTTTCCTTATATAGTGGCGCACCCATCATAATCGTAACATGGCCTTTATTTTTATATTTATTATTATTTTTTTTTAAAGGAGGTGACTTTTTTTTTTGTTTTTTGGAACAGTCTAAAAGTATTCCTTTGAAATAATTATCAAAATGTCAAAGAAAGTAAGTGTAAGTTGTTTTCATTGTATATGGATGGAATTTAGATTTATTGTAATAAAAAGAATATAAAGATGGCAGTTTAATTTGATTAAATTTTTTTTTTATATAAAATTTTTATGAGATACTTAAATTATTGTGTTTGTAGCACTTAAGTACCAAAATTATTTTTTTGGAAGCAAAAATATCTTCCGTCTATATTTTAGTGCAGTAGTACAATTCTCTTTTTCGTCGTTAAATCTGACTACATGGTGTGAAATTTCACTGCAAATATTTTTTGAATTTGGTACTTTCGCCGCAAATATACTTTTAATTAAGTACTTTTGTCTATGCTATAGAAACAAAGTTAATAGTAAGAATTAACGATTATACTAAATTGTACTAATATATGAACGAAGTTAAAGTATTTTCACAGCAAAGCAAAAAAAATATTTGAGTACTTTTGTACTAAAAACATAATAATTTTAGAACTTTCGTCAAATAACACTAATTTAAATAAAAATAATTTAATCTCCTAAAACGAGTTATGGCACCACCGAACTACAGCCAGACATATACAGAGAGCCCAATAGTCATGGGAGTGGGGTAAAAGAAAGAATCATTTTTTTAAAAAAAAGTCAAATTAGATTTGTCTTTCTTTCTTCCAAAAAAAGTCAAAAAAACATACTGCAGCATTATCCGCCACGTGGAAGGTCTTGTGCGTCCTAAATTTGTTTTCTGTCCACTTAATTCCAGCCTCCTACCTACAATTTATATATAAATATATATAATTGTTATCGAAGAATGACTATAATATATTTAGGTTTTATATTATTTTTTCATTTTTGTTCTGTCTTGTTTCCTGTTAGACTAGAATATATTTTGATAAATTATTTTTTAAGCCTTGTATATTGTAAATTAGTTCAAATAGATCACAAATTGAATGTGACAACATATTTATTATGCAAAATAATATTATTTTTTTTATTAAATTATTAGTTTCGTGAATTATTTGTGATTTTAGTTCAAAAAATTTTGACTGAAATTAAGTTTATGAGTCTTTTTGAACCATATTACAAAACATTTGATTTAAAAAATTAACAACACAACTATAGGTTGGATGTATTATATTATTTTGATTAAATGAATTATGTGACAAATGTTATTTTTTCAACTGTAACATAAATTGTAGAGTTACAATTTGAGAAATGATGATCATAATAAGTTTTGTAACATATAGAGTAGAGTTACAATTCTTAAGAATGATGATCATAAGTTTTGTAACACTCACAAATATTCATCAATTGATGTGTAAAAAGAGTTACACATTTTGAATTTGATTTTCATTAGCTATAATATTTTATAGTTATTGTGTGCATATTTCTAACTCCCAAGAGAGTTTGGTGGAATTAGAAAATCAAATTGTGGATGAGAACTCTATAAATAGAAACAATTTTGCTCACTTGGATGTATTGTATGAATGTGAAAAAACACACTGTATAGTTTAGAACACTTATGATAACATGCTCATGTTTAGAACATTATGATGAGTATGAGAGAAGACTTGATAAATCCTTAAAGGTATTTCTAGAGAGTATTTCCAAAGTGTTCTTATGAGGAAAGAAATAACTTTTAATATAAAGGTTTTGAACATTGTTTTGCTCTTAAGATATTCATCTTATACTTTCTGCTCTTATAATAATTTTCATAAATTATAATCTCTTCTCACTATTATGTAATATCATTTGTTAATATTTTATATATTTTGTGTTATTTTGATTGTAATCATCTCCATTGTTATATATTTCCAACAGGATACAGCTACAAAACAAAAAGAAAAAAAATACTCACATGGCAAGGTGCAAGTAATAAAACAACATAAGAAAGTTAATTAAAATGAAAGATGCAAATACATCGTCCATCGTCATTACTGACAAATGGCAATCCTCTAGCCACAACGTGCGTCTTCACCGCTACTCTCATTCTATTCGTCATCTCAAGATTGCAAAACAATCCCACCACCAAAAGGTATAAATCTGAGGCACCCCTACAACATTGTTAAACCCGAGTAACACCAAGGTGATGGAGGCGCAATGGTGAAGCTTTGGTCGGCAATAAAGAGAGTGTAAAAGCTAAAGGCTGGCAATTAGAAGAGAAAAAAATAAGTTTTTTTGTTAGAGAAAAGAAAAGAAACCAACAAGCTATCGCAATTTAATTTGTCTTTACAAAATTAAGTGTGCAATTATCAGACAACATTTGTAAATTTGAGTTGTTGAATATATACTTTTGAAAATAATTTAATTACATAAATATATATATATATATTTATATAGCTCAGTCAAACTAATTATGTGACATTGGGAGGAATAGCATAATCCATTTATTTTAGATTTTACTTGAAGAGGTGTCCACCTAATAAAATTACCAGTTTTGTACAAAAAAGTATATGTGATTTAACTTTGATTTTGACATGAATAATGAAATTATGTCAAATTATAATTTCTTATTTAAAGTGGGGTGAGATTATTAAAACTAAATATTATCCTTATCAAAAGAAAAGCATATTTTACCAACTAATACTAAGAAATATTTACACCAATCATACAAACACTACATGACAAATTACCCTTGAATAATTTATTTTAAACATTGCATATGATAGTATATCATTTAGTTTGAGCAATATACCAATAAGCGTTCCCCAATTTCTATAGGAAAAAAAGAAAGAAGAGGAAGACGACATTCGTGCTGCATTCTACGTTTCAGTTCCAACTACCATAGAAAGAATATAAATTGTATTATTTTCATTAAAATAATAATTCATTACCTAAATAAAAAGATAAAATACTATATGGTCCCCCTTTAACTCGTAGCCACTTAGTTTGGCACATTTGAAATCTGCCCACGAGCCACAATTTTCAATACAAAAATATATCATATATATAATTAGTTTGGATGTTGTTTTGAAAGTGACTAATTTTATTAAAATAATTTTGTATATATGAATGTAATTTTGTACATGACATATGTAATTTGATATTATAAAATAATATAATTTACATGTACGAAACATTAACTATGACAATTATTTTAGGATAATGTTTGAAATTTGTTGAAATTATATTATTTATATTATTTTAGTATTAAATAATTTTTGTGAAACTTTTTATACCACAAATCAAAATTAAAGTTGTTGGTAAAATAGGCTTTTTTATTATTTATATATAGTTATTTATTTTTTATAATTTTTTTTACAAAAAAACGTACACTGGACATCTCATGTGACTCATTATTCTATTAAAAAAATTGATGTCATGTTTGAAAAGTTAATTTTGTAAAAAAAAAATAATAATTTAAAAAAGAAAGTAATTTTTTTTTTAAAAAAAGGAAAGTATTTTTTTGAGGTGACATTAAAAATATATAATTTATTTTTGCTAATTACCTAAATCAAATACAGCTTTATATATATTTTTTAATTTCTAATAATAAAATGTAGGGCTGGAGTTATTTTCTTTTTTAAAAAATATATATATATACAACAAAAAAAATAGTGATTAAAATGTGAGTCAACAAATTATATTATAATTTGCTTAGTGAATATTACTCCACATCAACGTCGCATCAGTGACGCGCGTACTCGCTTAGGTGGGACCCTTTGTGCAGAGGAAGAATTCGTCTCACGTCAGTATATCCGCATATCGATATACGATTAATTGTATTTTAATATATCGTCTCGCACTAATGTCTCAATATATCTTTAGACGATTATCGTTTTTGTAGAGGAATTATCGTATTCAAAAAATTTGAAAATAATGATGTGAGTTGTTTATTATTTAATTCTCTTCTAGATAGATAGGTATCCTGGATAGATAGAGGGTGTGGGTCCACTTTATTATTTATTTTCTTGGGAGGGAGAGAGTAGGGTCCATTTGCTTTTTTTTATTAAAGGGTTCCATCCAATGATTCAATAAAAAAAAGTATTTATTGTGATTATTTTTTAAGAGTAATGACATTTGTAATTAAAATATACATTTAAATATTATGTAGAGTAATATGTCATTTTAGTATAGTCAATCACATTTATTAAAGTTGTGACTTACTGTTTTAAAAAACTGTAATGTTTGAATATATATTTTGGGTGCACATATCATTACTCTATTTTTAAACTATAAACGTCATCATTAAAAAATAGTAACTTCCTTTCTCATTTTTATTAGGGTTAAGATAGGAATAGTTTTATCAAATGGTTATATTATTTTGAACTCTTTATTTTGTCTCACAACTTTTTTGGACTATGTATTTTGATAAATTACTTGCTAGAGCCTATATTTTATAAAATAGTTCAAATAGACCTTGAACTCGATTTTGATCAAAAATTTTTGAATTAAAACCACAAATAATTTACCAAACTAACAACTCAAAATAAAAACATAATCATTCTGTCTAACAAATGTATTGTTATATTCAATTTTGTGTTCATTAAAATTGAGTTTAGGGGTTTATTTGAATCATTTTACAAAAAACATAGTTCAAAAAATAATTTGTTAAAACACATGATCCAAATTAATAGTAAGACAAAATACAAATTCAAAAAAATATAAAGCCATAAATATCTTTAATATTTTAAATTAAAAAAGATATTGAGTTTCAATATATTACTGCAAGTTGTTTATTATTTAATAATTTAAATGTTCAAGTATCATGCAAAACTCAAAGAGCTGCACAAATTTTACTATGAAAATGATCAGAATAACTATAAATTAAGCCAATTTTAATAGTGGAGCATATATTTAAGAATTAAGCTGTCCCTAACAATGACATAATGATAAAAAAAAAAGACTGATCAAACCCACAATTAGATATAGAATAGTAATTTATATTTTAAAGATCTTAGCAACGATACTTTAAACCAAATCGGTGACAACACTAGAGCATGTTCAATATTAAATGTAACTAGTAATGTTGTATTAAGTGAAGTTAGTAATCATAAGTCTATTTTAGGAATATTCTTATTCAAAAAATACATAATTGTAATTTTTTATGTAATTTATTCTAAAAATTAATAAACATTAATTCAAACCCAACTCTAAAAAGTTAGAAATTGTAAAAATAAAAGAAAAAACTTATCGTCCAGTCATCCTCCGCTCCATTAAAGCAGTAAAGGAGTTACTATTTTTTAACAGTATTGTTTTTATGTTTATATTTATATTTTTTTAGTACGATAAAACAGTATATATTCATGTCGTCATGTTTGGTCGAAACACTTTGATGTACATATTATTAGACACCTAGACAATAATGTATTTAATGTTTCATAAAATATAGTAACCTTATAATTAATTTTCTTCAAACATATGGTCTGTGTAAACACAACCCATAGAGACATTATCATGTACTCACATCAAATGAATATAACAATAATATGGGATTTACATGAATGTATAAATATATTATATATACATATTTCGGTCTTTATTAAAAAAATTAAAATAAATATTATTGTTTGAGTCAATTTTTATTTGGTAATAATGGATATAAGAAAAGATTGTCTGGATGCATCTTCTTTCCTTTTTTTTTCCCCTTCAAATTCAATATAATACTATGAAATTAATATGACTTCATAATTTCGACGGAGGTGATAATTGGTTTAGTTTTATAAATAAAACAAAAAAGAATTTTTTTTAAGAGACAATGTACTATTAACTCTTTCAATATGATGTTAAATATTCTTCATCTATCAAAAATATCTCTCATTTTTCCACCCAAAAAATTGAATCTTTCATCTCTCTCTCTCTCTCTCTCTCTCTCTCTCTCTCTCTCTCTCTCCTAACAAGAAACCCCAAAAACCCGTTGAGCCCCAACCCCCATCGAGCACTTAAGCGACCTCCATCTCCCCCATCTCCCCTAATTTTGTCGACCTCCATCTACACGAGACCCACGATGTCGATTTCCTCCCACAACGACAATCAAAACTTAGATCTCGAACACAAATCCATTTTTAAGCTAAATGCATGTTGAATCTGTCATCTGTGGAATGGGTTCGTCAATTTTGTTTTTTTTTTCTTTTTGTGTTTGGACCAATTGTTAGATTAATATGAAAGTGGGCATATGAACAATCCTATATACATGTAGGCGGAATTAATATATAGAATGAACATATACAAAAAGAATCGAATATTGTATACCTCCAGCCATTGCTATTGATAACCTCGATCTAGCTTTAGATCTACAAAAGAAAAAGAACAAAAGTTAGAACGAGTACACGGGCTTCCAAGCTCTCACTAACTCTTTTAGATGGAGTTACTGAAAGTCAGAATGAGCAGCGAGCTTGGGGATCGGTACTCTATATTTATAGAGTGAGACTTACCATCAGAGTCTCTGCCACAGATTGAGATATTTCCTCAATCAGTTGGGATATGAAAAATCGGGTAACAACAAAATCAGGCAACAAACAATGTTGACCATTAATTAGAATATTTTGTCAATAAATTAAATATTGACTTTAATATATTAAATCAATTAGTTGATTTTATATACCAAACAAATAATATTCTAACATTCTCCCACTTGGTCAGCATTTAAATTAATGTATTACTTAAGCCCGACGATCATCCCTGTTAGATAATAAACACATGAATCATGGCGATAGGTCCTCTTTTTATGACGAGTATTATCTTCCATGTATTACAATATATTTATTACATAACAATGTAATTTATGTGGCTATGTACTTAAACGAATAAACCTTATGTTTATTCAGGTCCTATGAAGATAAAAATTTCTCAAATAAAATTAAGATGTGCATAAACATGAGAAAACATCAAAATAAGAGTTTCATTAATAATAACTTCAGTTTGTACAATAAATTTACATAAGGGAACCAAGTCCCATGTTCACTACATGATCCTTGAATTTATGAGGTGGCAAGCCTTTCGTCATAGGATCAGCAATCATCAATTCAGTGCTAATGTGTTGAATGACCACTTTATTTTCTTTAACACGTTCTCTCACGGCTAAGTATTTGATGTCGATGTGCTTGCTTCGACTACCATTCTTGTTGTTCTTAGCCATGAATACAGCAGCTGAATTGTCGCAAAACATTCTCAATGGCCTAGATATAGAATCTACAACTCTAAGGCCTGAAATGAAACTCTTTAGCCATACACCATGCGATGTAGCCTCAAAACACGAAACGAACTCGGCTTCCATAGTAGAAGTAGCAGTCAAGGTCTGTTTGTTACTCCTCCATGATATAGCTCCACCGGAAAACATAAACACGTAACCAGAAGTTGATTTACGTGAATCAGTACAACCAGCAAAGTCTGAATCTGAGTAGCCAACTACTTCCAGGTTTTCGGTTCGTCTGAACATGAGTTTGTAATCCTTAGTACCCTGAAGATACCTCATAACTTTCTTTGCAGCTTTCCAGTGGTCTAATCCCGGGTTACTCTGAAATCTTTCTAGCATTCCGACAGCAAATGCAATGTCGGGTCGTGTGCACACCTGAGCATACATCAAGCTTCCAACAGCAGAAGCATATGGGATGTTCTTCATTTCTTCCTTTTCAAAATCATTCTTTGGACACTGGCTCAAATTTAATTTATCACCCTTAACGATAGGAGCAACACTTGGTGAACAATCTTTCATCCGAAATCTCTCTAAAACTTTGTTAATGTAGGTTTCTTGAGATAGACCTAAGATACCTTTGAATCTATCTCGATGGATCTTAATGCCAATGACATAAGACACATCACCCATATCCTTCATCTCAAAGTTCTTTGAGAGAAATTGCTTCACCTCATGTAGCATGCCCTTATCATTGGTTGCAAGAAGAATATCGTCCACATATAAAACAAGAAAACAAATCTTACTCCCACTGACCTTCTGGTATATACATTGATCCATGACATTCTCTTCAAATCCAAAAGAAGAGATGACATCATGGAATTTTAAATACCATTGGCGGGACGCTTGTTTTAAACCATAGATGGACTTCTTAAGCTTGCACACCAAATGCTCACCATTACTAGAGGAGAATCCTTCTGGTTGTTTCATGTATACCTCCTCCTCTAGGTCACCATTTAGGAAGGCAGTTTTCACATCCATCTGATGTAGCTCTAAATCGAAATGAGCAACTAATGCCAGGATAACTCTGAGGGAATCTTTCTTAGATACCGGAGAAAAGGTCTCCGTGTAGTCAATTCCTTCTTTTTGAGTGAATCCCTTAGCAACGAGTCTCTCTTTGTGTCTCTCAATGTTGCCTAATGAGTCTTTCTTTGTTTTGAAGACCCATTTACACCCAATAGCCCTCGCCCCATTAGGCAACTCAACAAGATCCCAAACTCCGTTGCTTTTCATAGAATTCATTTCTTCATTCATGGCATTGTACCACAGTTCCGATTCTTTGCTATTCATAGCTTGTGAAAACGTTTCTGGATCATTTTCGGCTCCAATATTGTAGTCAGATTCTTGCAAATACACAATGTAGTCACTAGGTATCGCCGATTTTATTGTCATAGTGGATCTTCTTAAGGATACACCAGCAGGCTCTTGAGGAGCGGGTGGTTCAGCTTGTTGTTCAATAATTATAGGCAACTCTTGAACAACTTGATCCATTTGAACTTCATCATTGACTTGTGGATCTTCAACAATTGGCTGTGGTGGTTCAACATCCATTTGGACTGCAGGGGTGTTATCGACCACAATCAATCTTGCTCTTGAGGTGGAGGGTTCTAAAGGATCTTTCTCAGAACCTAAGTCCTTGGATTGATCACTCCCACTAATCAAGGCATTTTCAAGAAATTTTGCATTCCTTGATTCCACAATCCTAGTGCTATGAGATGGACAATAAAACTTGTAACCTTTAGACCTTTCAGCGTAACCAATAAAGTATCCACTTATGGTCCTTGGGTCCAGTTTCTTTTCTTGTGGATTGTATACCCTAACTTCAGATGGGCATCCCCAAATGCGTACATGTTGCAAACTCGGTTTCCAACCTTTCCATAATTCAAAAGGAGTTTTGGAGACTGCCTTGGTTGGAACTCGATTTAATATGTACACGGATGTCTTTAGAGTTTCAGTCCACAAGGATTTAGGAAGTTTAGGGTTGCTGCAAAGCATACTTCGCACCATGTCCATCAATGTTCGATTTCTCCTTTCTGCAACACCATTTTGCTCGGGTGTACCGGGCATGGTATATTGGGCAACAATCCCATTTTCTTGAAGAAACTTTGCAAAAGGACCAGGTGCTTGTCCATCTTCAGTGTATCTACCATAATATTCTCCACCTCTATCTGATCTCACTATCTTAATTTGCTTGTTGCATTGTTTCTCTACTTCAGCTTTAAATATCTTAAAGACATCTAACGCTTCGCTTTTGTTATGAAGTAAGTAGATATACATGTAGCGTGAGTAATCATCTATGAAAGAGATGAAGTATTTCTGACCATATGAGTCCATGTCTGGACTACATATATCAGTATGTATGATTTCTAATAGGTCAGAACTCCTATGGACACCACTTTTCTTAGACTTGGAGGTATGCTTTCCCTTAATGCAATCCACACAAGTATCAAAATCAGTAAAATCTAAGGTATTGAGTACCCCATCATTTACTAACCTTCTAATTCTATCAATAGAGATATGTCCCAATCTCCGGTGCCATAATGTAGAGGAATTCTCATTCATAACACATCTTTTATTGCCAGCGTGAACGTGCACAGTATTATAAGCGGTATTGTTTTGTAAATTAAGGCAGTAAAGACCATCAGACAAAATACCATTTCCAACACATTCATATTTATTATATAAATTAAAAGATTTGTCTGAAAATGTAAAGGAAAAACCAAAAGGTACAAGTCTTGAAACGGAAATCAAGTTTCTAGAGAAACTTGGTACATAAAATGTCTTTTCTAACTTTAAAACAAAACCGCTACTTAAAACTAAATGGCACGTTCCTATAGCCTCCACATGTGAGCCCATCTTGTTTCCGGATAAGATGCTTTGCTCACTTCCCACTGGCTTCCTTAGGTTTTGTAAACCCTGCAAGGAATTTGAAATGTGAATTGTCGATCCAGAATCAATCCACCATGTGTTAATATTAACATTAGCCATATTAGATTCATAACATACGAATGAAATTGGATTACCTTTGTCGTCCATCCATTTCTTGAACTTGGCGCATTCCTTTTTCGCATGTCCCTTCTTTTTGCAGAAGAAACATTTGATGGAATCCTTCTTTATATCGCCTTGGGGAGGCACTTTATTTTTCCCCTTGTCCTTCTTGGATGGTTTGCGTTTCTTGCCTTGGGTGGCCATGTGAGCACTTTCACCTTGTTCCTGCAGGAGCCTTGCTTCTTCTTGAGCACACATGGTTATCAGTTCATTGATACTCCATTTGTCCTTATGTGTGTTGTAGGAAATTTTGAAAGGCCCATATTGAGGTGGAAGATGGTTAAGGATGTAGTGGACCAAGAAGGTTTCAGGAATGACTACATCGAGTTTCTTCAGTTGAGCAGAAATGTCCCTCATCTTTGAAATATGTTCTCTAACTCCTTTGACACCAGTGAGTTTTATGGATGAGAACTGGTGGATGAGGTTGTTGTAAAGTGGTTTGTCCGAAGTGTCGAACTGCTCATCGATCAGTTTGATCAAGTCTTTGACTTTCTCAGGTTGCTCCACCGATCCACGCATTCCCAGAGGGATCTTGGACATGATGAACATGATGCTGAGGCGATTGGACCGCTCCCATTTCTCATATAGTGCGATCTGAGCAGCAGTGCTAGTCGCAGTGATTGCAGCAGGTTCGTCCTTCCTTATTGCGTAGTCCATGTCGGCGCAGCCTAAATGAAGAAGAACTCGTTCCTTCCAGATTTTGAAATTATCACCCCTAAGCTTAGGAATTTGGGTAAGGATTTCAGCGAAACTAGAAGATGATGAAGAAGCTGCATGAATAGGATTACAAACTTAGATTTAGAAGATTGAGGCTTAATGAAGTCATGTTTTACCAATGTATAACATGCTGAAGATTGAAATTTTATTAAACAAAAATTGCCTGTGGGCTAAATTTTTAATTTAATAAAATTGGATGTAAAGGATGATAGATTATTCAAACGAATTATTTGGGATAAAGTAAGGTTTGATACTTCTATCTTTATTTAACTTTATGATAAAACTATTAAATTAATTATCATAACTCCTGTGGGTAAATTAAGAAAATTAATTTAATATATTATCCTAATTGATTATATAAATATAATAAAATCCCTGTGGGGTAAAATTGTTATATTTATATAATCAATCACAATTTTGTCCATTATGTGATCCTTTCAAATTAATATATAATTTTATATAATTAAAGATGCTGTGGCTACTCCCTAATTATGTAAAATTATATGGTTCACTAGACATTATGTTTTAGGCTCTAGGAAGACCTAAGAACAATTTCGTTATAACATAATAGGCAATCACAGAGAGTAGTGCTCCTAGTGTGGTCGTCCGAAGATCATTAAAAACCGTTCTAGATTTGAGCATTTGTCTCAGTTTCATGCGTTCTTATGTCAACCACAAAATTGTTTATGAATTATTCATAATTTTATTCACCCTAAATGTTTTATGAATATTTTATGAATAAATTATGAAGATTAATGTGCTAAATATTATTCAACCTATCTTAATGTTTTGAATATAATCTAAATATATCTAGCACAATAATGGAATATATATAATGTATTTAAAATTATAAAGGCATACATATAAAATTAAAGATAATTATACTCAAAATAACTTTTGCATGAATAAGAACAAAATAATCATACAAATTAGTATAATTAATTATATGTACGAAAATACAATAATTCCATATATATACTTAATGGCAGAAAAAATCATGCTTAATAAGACAATAGCATCATTTACTGATTTCGTGAATTAATAAAATAATTGCACAAACTTAATTGTAAAAATTTATTACATTCTTAAAATAGCACAATTATTTAATATTGCATGAATAAAAGAAATATACCATACACCAAAATCAAGTAAGTGCACATTTTAATTAATTTCCAAATATATAATTTACCAAAATTATATGTTTTAATTAAATTGGCAAGATGGGTCTGGCGTCACTTGAGAAAGAAACTCGAAAGGTATTCGCCCTGAGGCATACACTTTTATGGTGACAATAGCCCTTTATGACGTTTTGCACACGTCATTTTCATTGTTCAAAAAGGGAATTAGCCCTGAGGCGTACATTGCTTACAACGTAAATACTAAACTGGGACGAGTTCTAGGGCTACTGGTAGTGTTTACGGAGATGCTCCGCGTTCCAGGCTCGCGGAACCTTGGAACCATCGAGCCGCTTCAAGCCGTACGTTCTGGGGCAGACCTCGTGCTGGATCTCATACCGCCCTTCCCAATTAGGGCCCACAACCCCTACCCCCAGATCTTGAGTGGCAGGGAAGACCCTCCGCAGGACTAGATCGCCAGTTTCAAATTTGCGGTTCTTGCCTCTGGAGTTGAAATGTCGCGCGATCTTGCCCTGGTACATCTTCAACTACACTTGCGACTCTTCCCGGATCTCCTCGATAAGATCTAGCGATTCCTAGAGCAAGGTGTGGTTCTGGGTAGGATCATATGTGTCGCGTCGATGGGACGGGACAGTCGTTTCAATTGGGATGACGGCTTCGCATCCATAGACCATTGAGTAGGGGGTGTGCCCGGTCGACGTCCTTTCGGTCGTCCGGTAGGCCCACAATACGCGTGGGAGTTCCTCGGACCATTTGTTCTTACAGGCCTGGAGCTTTTTCTTCAGCGTCCCTTTTAGGATTTTGTTCACGGCTTCGGCCTGCCCGTATGCCTGTGGTCTGGCGACTGCCGAGAAACTCTTCACTATACCATGTCTTTCGCAAAAATCCGTGAAGTGGAAGCTGTCAAACTGCTTTCCGTTGTTGGACACGATTTTGTATGGGAGGCCATATCGACACACTATGTTGTTGACGACGAAATCTAAGGCCTTCTTGGACGTGATCGTGTTCATAGGCTCAGCCTCGACCCATTTCGTGAAATAGTCTACAGCCACAATGGCATACTTTACACCTCCCTTTCCGGTCGGGAGAGATCCCACAAGATCGATCCCCCACACTGCGAAGGGCCAGGGACTGTTCATCAAGGTTATCTCTGTCGGGGGGGCCCGAGGGATCTTCGCGTACCTCTGGCACTGCTCGCACTTGCGGACGTAGTCGATGCAGTCTTTCTTCATGGTGGGCCAGAAGTATCCTTGGCGCAGAATCTTCTTGGACAAACTGGGCCCGGCCGTGTGATCTCCGCAAAAGCCTTCGTGGACCTCATGCATGATGGCTCCCAGCTCAGTCCCAGACACGCACCTGAGGTAAGGCATTGATAGTCCCCGGCGATAGAGTTTCCCGTCCATCATGACGTACCGGTGGGCCTGGTAAAGGAGTTTCCTGGCCGCGGCTCGATCACTCAGAACTTCCCCGGTAGTCAGGTACCGGACCAGCGGCCCTATCCAGGAAGTGGAGTGGTCGATGTTATGGACGTTGGGATCCCTGATGCTTGGGACGGGGAGATGGTTGACGGGAACCAGTCCGGCCAGCTCGGCCTCTGCGTCGGTTGCCAACTTCGCTAACGTATCTGCGAAAACATTCTTCTCCCGGGGGATCTGGCGGATGGAATGCGCCGCGAAAGTCTGGAGCATCTCCCTCGTTTGAGTCACGTAGGCCGCCATTCTTTCTCCCTTGGTCTGATACTCCCCCGAGATTTGCCTGACTACTAGCTGAGAATCACTGTAAAGCTCGAGGTTCGCTGCCCCTACTTCCCGGGCCAAACGCAGGCCGGCTAGGACAACTTCATGCTCCGCTTCGTTGTTCGAGGCTTTGAACTGGAAACGGAGGGCATTTTGTAGCTGGTGCCCCTGTGGTGACACCAAGATGATCCCGGCTCCGGCCCCGTTCTCGTTCGAGGCTCCGTCCACGAAGACTTTCCAAACGGGCGCCGTGGGGGCCGCGGGGACACTCTCTTCTGGGGGGATCCCGGAGCATTCGACGATAAAATCGGCCAGGGCTTGTCCCTTGATGGACACCCGGGGCACGTAAGATATATCAAACTGGCTCAGCTCCATTTCCTACTTCAGGAGTCTCCCCGACGACTCAGGTTTCTGCAACACCTGCCGCAGGGGATGGTTGGTTAAGACCTTTTATGGCGTGAGCCTGGAAGTCGGGTCGAAGCTTCCGGGATGCCATCAATAGGCAGAAAGTCAGCTTTTCGATAGCGGGTACCTAGATTCGGCGTCTAGTAATCACTTGCTCACATAGTATACCGGGAGTTGTGTCCTTTCCTCTTCTCGTACCAATGCGGCGCTGATGGCATGCTCGGTCACGGCCAGGTATAGATACAAAGGCTCTCCTTCGACTGGCTTCGCCAGGATGGGGGCCTTGGCCAGGTGCTCATTTTTGAGTCCGAAAGGCATGACTATATAGCAATAGATGCCCCTGTCGGTTTGGAAACTGGTGTGCTCCTGATCTGCCACATCCATGGAGATCTGGTTGTAGCCAGAGTAGGCGTCCATGAAACTCAAGATCTCGTAACCGGATGTAGCATCCACCATTTGGTCTATTCGGGGGAGCGGGAAACAGTCTTTCGGGCACGCTTTGTTGAGGTCCGTGAAGTCGATGCAAGTCCTCCAGGTCCCGTTAGGTTTTGGCACCAAGACCGGGTTGGCCAGCCATACGGGGTATACCGCTTCGCGGATGAAATTGATGGAAGACAACTTCTCCACCTCCAGCTTGAGGGCCTCGGCCCTTTCCGTCCCCAAAGGTCTGCGTTTCTGGCGGACCGGGGTCGCGTTTGGGTCAATACTTAACGCGTGGCAGATGATATTGCGGTCGATCCCGGTCATATCGGAGTGGGACCATGCCAGAAGATCCTGGTTTTCCTAGACTCGGGCGATAATGGCGACTCGAATGTCCGCCGGCAGGCTCTTTCCCACTTGGATGACCCTGGCCGGGTCGGTTTCGCTGATGCATACCTCTTCTATTTCGTCCATTGGCTCCAGGACGCGCTCGTCTCCTATTCGCGGGTCCAGATCATCCTCTTCCTGGACTACTTGCTCAACTGGGCGGAGGGTCGGCTCGACGGGCTCTTCCCGGACCATATATACGGGACGGGCAGAGACCATGTAACACTTTCTAGCGCTTTTTTGGTCTCCCCGGACAGTCCCTATTCCTCCGTTGCTGCACGGGAACTTCATGCATAGATGGCGGATGGAGGTGATGGCCCCGAACTCGACCAGGGCGGGCCGGCCAAAGATGACGTTGTAAGCGGTTGGGCAGTCCACCACAACAAAGGTGCAGAACTTGAACGAGTGCTGCAACTCATCCCCCAGCGTCACCGGCAGCTGGACCTTTCCCATAGGGAGAAGCGCATCTCCGTTGAAGCCGTAGATTTGGGTCGGGCAGGACGCCAGATCAGTCTCCGTCAGGCCAATGGCAGCAAAGGCGGGTTTGAACAAGAAGTTGACGGAGCTTCCGTCATCCACCAACACGCGGGATACCAACTTGTTGGCAATTTGAGCATCTACGACCAGCGGGTCGTGGTGCGGGAAATGGACGTTGCGGGCGTCGTCCTCCGTGAACATGATGGGGAGGTTCATCAGTTTAGGGCGCTGAGCAGGGACCTGGACAAGGGCACAAACTTCTTGGTCGTGGTCCAGCTCGCTCAGGTAGCGCTTTTGGTCATTCTTCGAAGGTCCTCCTAGGTGGGGTCCGCCCGATATGGTCGCCACGTGCCCGTCCACTCGAGGGGGTGCTGCCCCGGAAGGATAGGGCATTCCAGGGCCGGGAGCCTGCGCGACGGTGTTCCCCTAGGGGGCCTGCGCTGGGGTCCTTGTGCATACCCTCCCTGGGGCGGGTATGTACGAGTCGTCACCGGCGTCGTGGATTGTCCGGGGCTTGCTGACATGCCCGGGACGCCCACGGGCATTCTTACCCACTGATGGAGGTGCCCCAGCTTGATGAGGTTTTCAATCTCATCTTTGAGCTACCGACATTCGTCGGTGGTGTGGCCCATATCCTTGTGATAGGCGCATCGTTTGCTGGTATCTCTGGGATTCCTTCCCCCCTTAAACATGGGGCTAGGCTTCCGGTAGTGGACCGCTCTTTCTGTAGCCAGGTGGATGTTTTTCCGGGTGTCCACCAAGTTGGTGTATTCTAAATATTGGGGCTCGTAGCCCCTCTTCCCTTTTTTGGCCAGCTCCGTCCGGCTCTGGCCTTTGCCGGACCGCTTCCCCCGGGAGGGATTCACGCTTGCCTCGGTTACTCCGGTCTGCGATTGCTGGGCTACGACGGGGGCCATACTGTGCCCCGCCGGCACGACACCATAACCAGAGAAGTGCGTTGATTGGGCCGGGGCGTACCCCGAAGCGGCAGGGCCGTATACTGTAGTCGTGTAATTGATGCCGGGCGCGACGGCCGCCCCCGGGACTATGGGGGGCGCTGCGTAGGACTGCGCAGGGAACTGTCCCACACCTCCTGGAATCGTCTGAGGGATGGGGTGAGGAGCCGGGGGCCATCCGAAGGCTTGGATCTGAGCCTCCTCCCAGTTGATGAATCTTTGATCCCTTCTAATGAATTCTTCCAAAGTGGCGGCTTTACTGCGCTGCATGTCGTCCCAGAGTGGGGACCCGGCCCGGATCCCAGACTGCAGTGCCACCAGGCGCTGCCCGTCATCGACCTTGGTCTTGGAGGCTTCTTCAGTGAAGCGCTGGATATAGGCTCTCAATGTCTCCGCAGGGAGTTGCTTAATATTGGCGAGGGCGCTGATTTTCATGTCCATCCTCATGGCGGCCACGAACTGTTTCTGGAACGCCGACTGTAGCCCGGACCATGTTTGGATGGACCCCAGTTTAAGCCTTTTCCACCACTCTTCGGCGGGACCACCCAACATGATGGAGAAGCAGAGGCATTTGCCGTCGTCGCTGACGTGAGCCACGGTCATGAGTCGGTTGTACCGGGACAGATGATCCCTAGGATCTGTGTTTCCAGTGTAGGCGGTGAGGCTTAGCATCTTGAACCCCTTGGGCAGTACGGCGTCTAGGATGTGCCTCGCGCACGGCTCTTTATCCTCTTCGTCAGAGTCAGTGTCCGCGCCTTCCTGCTTGCGGACCAAGCGATCAGTGACCTTTTTTAATGCGGCCATTTGCTCCATGAGCTGTTTGGCCGTGCTATCCTCCAGGGGGATTCTCTCGTTCCTCCTATTGTTGATGTCGTTCTGAGGTCGCCGTCTCGAGGGAGGATTTTTTCCTTGCGGGCCCGCTCTTTCCGGGCATTCAGTCCGTCACGTAAATCTACCCGGGAAGTGTCGTCCCCAGAGCTGAGAGCGTGACGATCCTCGCGGCGAGATCGGTCCCAGCGATTCTTATTGACCGAAGCACTCGGGTGCAAAGACCTTTCCCGCCCGCTTGGCCCTGGGGGATGCCGGGGCTGCCCGTTCTGTGGCCGCGCTCCTTGCGGATCGATTGGGTGGCCTCGTCCTGGGACGGGGCGCACCTTCTCTTTCCTAGGTAACGGCCGAGAACGTGCCCCGGCTTTCTCGACGGGGGTGGTCTTCTCCCGGGTCCTCCGTTGCTCCTTGTCCAGGACTCTCTGAGCTGCGTCGGAAAAAGGCTATGGGGGACGGATCGGACTAGCACCCCTGGGCCCCCGGCTTGCTCTTGGGGAGCGGGTTGTTGCGTTTCTGGTTGCGGGCCAGCCATGGGGTTGGCTGCCGGGCCCCGCGCGACCATCAGTGCTTGCAGGGCTCGCAGAGACTCTTGCACCCGGCGGTGTGCCTCCGCCTGTTCAGCCATCCTGGCTTCTTGATCTAGGATCTGCTGCCTTAGTCTAATCATCTCCGGGTCTTGCTGATCGTCGCGAGGGATCCCGGGGTCCGCGGCTTCATCGTGATACTCCCCCTCATTCTCCTCCTCGTAGTACTCTTCTTCGTTTTCTACTTCGTATTCTGCCTCACCCTCGTAGTCTTGTGACACATCTTGGTGAGACGTCTGAGGAGGCACGTCTTCAGGCAGGTCTTGAGGAATATGTTGAGAAGGCAGCGGGTCTCTGTTACCTTGCTCTGGGTTGGTAGGGTTGAAGGTGGTATGACGCGTGTTCACCATCGTGGTAAAGGCCTGATGTTGGCGCTAGCTTCCTTCAGCTCTCAATGAAAGCACCAAACTGCTAACCGAGATTTTCGGCAACTATATTAATGGACAATATATTTACTGATACTAATAATGAAAGTAGAAGATCGACACGAGGTTTTTACGTGGTTGGGGCGTTAACTAGCCTTAGTCCACGAGTCTGTATATTAGAGCTATAAGAAGCTTTTATAATGGAGTTTTCTAACTCTATCTAAACAGAGTTTTTACCTCTTCTTTTCTTTTTTCCTTTTTTTTTTGGTACGTTGTTCTACAGCTTATATTTATAAGCTGAGGGGAACCCCGGGTCTGGGCCGGATCCGACCCGGGCCCATCAGAGAAATGGGTACAAGGGGCCTTTCTAGTGGAGGCCCAATACAAAAAGGTATACAATACACAAAATTCAGACCAGCTAAGGCCCAATTGGTTGACCTGAGACACAAGCCTTCGCTCGACAAAACGGCGCTTTGGCTCTTACCACTTCGAGTCACGAGGCTGATTCAGGAGACAAGACCGATCAGAGTACTTGGCTGCGCAGTCCTGACACACCAGTGGGCAATCCCGAGGCGACCTTTTCTGCAGGCGAAAAGTGGGGGACAATGCCCACGCGAAATGAGGCAGTTTCAGGATCCTGGACGCCTGGCCCTTCAATTGGGGAGGAGGTGACCCATGTCTGTTTACCTTTGGCCCGCTCCATTTACCTCGGGCCCGGACCATACCAGGCTTCGGGACAGGAATGTGTAGGTCGCGACGGTCCGGGCGCTCTGGACATCGCCGGGACCGTTCAAGCTGAAGATGAATCCGGAGGGATGTCCCGGACCCCTCCAAACGGGCCCAGGCTAGGGTCCCTGTCCGTACCAGTCCCCTTGGGTGATATTCGAGCCAAGGGACCTTGGGCCAGGCCCAAATGCCGAGTTGGTCCTCTGACTGTGGGCCAGGGCGAAGGCCCAAAGCCCTTCCAGGAAATGGGGATAACAATAAATTACTGACCGAATCTGCCATTATTACCGGCAGAAGCCTCCGCCGGTAATATGTAGTTCTGTTGTAGTGTAGAAACTGGACTTGAAGTCTAATTTTGACATCAACATTTAACTTTATTAACATCGATCTTAATTTAAAATAAACAAATAATATTAACTTTGTTTACATCTCAGTATACATCTTAAATATATATTACTTAACGTTGTAAATCATTATATATAATTATTTGTCAAAAAATAACTATATATATAGGGAAAATACAATTTTGGCTCTGGTGTTTTTTCCGAATACGTGATCAGCCTCTATGTTTTTTTAAATGACAATTCGGATCTTGTGTTTTACAAAATTGATCAAAATTGTATCTTATACCTAATTTTTCGTCATAATATTTTTAATTATAATATCAATTTTCGGGTCGTTAGTGATGTGATGGGTTCAGAGAAGCAGAGAAAGTGATTGAGGAGCTGAGAATGAAATATCATATTTGAATTTTTTTTTTACTAAAATTGAGTATAATGTACTATTTTGATCAATTTTGTAAAACACATGGTCCAAATTATCATTTAACAAAACGCAAAGTCCGATCACGTTTCCGGGAAAAATATAGGGGCCAAACTAGTATTTTCCATCATATATAATTTATTTAATATGTCATGGGGTTTTTTTTATCAAATTTAATTAGTCAAGTTTGGCTTATGTATTTATATCTTGGATGTGATGAGTATATATAGAAAATAAAAATAAGTATTGCTATTTGACATCTTAAGGTGTCCAACACCACATAAAGTGACACACTTATGGTTAGTTAGTAATACTCCATAATTCTTATTAAAGTCAAATGTGTGGGACCCGATAATGAATTTCATCAATAGCGGTCTGTTACCTCTTTGTAGTGTTGGACACTAATAATGCTCCTTAGCAATTCTAAAAAAATACATTGTTTGTTTTGAAGAAAAATTATTTTTTGGATTTATACTTTTTTGAACCCTGTGTTTTGTCCCATTACCTGTTTGGATCATGTGTTTTGACAAATTACTTTTTGGACCTTATGTTTTGTAAAATGATTAAAATAGAACCCTAAACCCGATTTTGGTCAATGTTTTCTCAACTAAAATCACAAATAATTTACCAAACTAACAATTCAGAACAAAAATAAAATCATTCTGCTTAAAAACTGTGTTGTTATATTCAATTTTTTTTTCATCAAAATTGAGTTTAGGGTTCTATTTTAATTATTTTACAAAACATAAAGTCCAAAAAGTAATTTGTCAAAACATAGGGCCCAAACAAATAATGAAACAAAACACAGGGTCCAAAAAAATATAAATCTTTTTTTTTTTTAAGAAATTTGTCAAACCTATCTAGTTTGTTCTTTTACAAATGTCATGCATCGTAAGCGTTTTGTAATAGACCAAACATAATTATTAATTAATGAATGAATAAATAATTTTTGATTCTTTCTACACCTAATTAATTATACTTAAATACACTGGTGTTGTGTCCTAACTTTAATATGGTTTTAATTATATTGTTCCAGTATTTTGTCATTTTAAAAGCAAAACTCTAATTTTATTCAGTTTCATTAAAATTAATTATACAGTATAATGTGAATTAAACCCTTTTTTGTTTCTGTGACAATCTTCATATTATAGTAATTATAATATAATAACCTAAAGGACAAAATTAATATAGATATTTAATGGTCCTTTCAAAGAATGCTATAACGTGTGTGTTTTGTTTCATTTGGATTGGAACCTTAAAATTGTACGTAAGGCTATCATCGTAACTAAATGCATGTTATGAAATACATAGGACACTAACAAATTGTTGGGAGGACTAGGGTTTGGAGCCAATAAAAGCAAACATAAGAAGACAAAACATAGGTTACAAATATATACTTACGTAATATTAAAAAAATTATAAAAATCAAGAGCACCAAAAGTAGACTATACATGTATTTTTTATAAATATATATATATAAATCTATACAATATATACAAATTTGAATAAGTTATCACTATTCATTGTATATTCCTTATTTTATTTTAAAATATTTACATAAAACATTTATACTGACATGATTTTTTAAATATTTTTAATGTGCATCGTTTTTTTTTCTTTCATTTTTACGGACTCTCCTTTCCAACTCTGGTGATGCTCTCGCAGGTGGGAAGTCAGCAAGATTGTGTGGGTGCTAGTGGAGGAGCTCGTGCGAAAGGACTCTCGGTTGGTGGTTGCGACGAAGCGTGGGAGAGGCTTGGTGTTGGCATCAATGTTTTGGGTGCTAGGTATGTGGCTTCGCGATTGGGAACTCGGAGGTTGGTTTTGCGCACAGTAAGGCTGGGTGCTTAGGGATCCAACGACTTGGAGCTGAGATAGGGAAAGGCGAGGGATCATGGGCTTGCGCAGAGGTTTGGGTCAGATCAGCTTGCACAAGTGGAATCGCGCCTGTGACGTGCATGGGCGACAGAGCTCAGAGTTTGGATGGGGTCGCGAATTGCACGGGTGCTCGGAGCTTGGGACGAGGTGCACTTGGGCTCGATTTTGGGGCTTGGATGAGGATGAGGCTAGGGGTTTTGGGTTCAAGGTTGGTTGGGCAGTGAGGGCTGGGTGCAAGTTTTGGGTTTTTTTTAATATTGTTTTTGTGTGGTTGTTTTTTAAGTGTAATGGGTTGCATTGTGTTGTTGTGAAGTTGTTGTTTTTGTGTTGTTTAGATTTTATGTATAGTTATTTTCATGTTGATTTTTAGTTGTTTAAGTTTATATATAAGTGTCATGTTGTTATGTTGATGTCAATTTGTTGTTTAATTGTTTTCATATATGTTTTGATTTTTTTTAAAAAACATGTTAGCAAGCAATGAATTAATATTTAGTTGTTGTCTTATTGTTGTTTTTTAGTTGTTTCACTAATACCGTATTTTTGTAAATATAAAACTTTAAAAAATATATTTTCCAAAAATTTAAGATAGTATTTTTTTTTTAAAAATCACGAACCGTAAAAAAAGTTAAAAAATATCAAAAAGTATAATTTAAAAAAAACCATTTTTATTGTATTATCTCATGCCACATGTTAACTTGGCTGCCTTCCACTACATGTTTTTTTTCGTTATATTGTTCACTTTATTTTTTTCAAAGTTAATTAATATATATATATATATCTGGGTGTCCATATTTATAGTTGTTAATTTATATTTTTAAAAATAAATTTTGATTTTTTCAAATATTTGGAAGGGTTACCTAATAAAAAATATGTATTTATTATGAAAATATAATATTATAAACTTTTCATTTTTCAAATGCATATCTATTTCTAAATATAGCTAGTATGTCTCGTTGATTGGAAACAACATTAATTATAACAAAAAAATAAATTAAATTCGAAATTAATGTAGGAAATTTTTTTTTACCTAATAATGACTTGCTATAACAAATCACTATATTGTCACATCATCATAATTGTTAGTGTCCATCTATAAGTAACAACCATTAAAAATCTACCTATTGTGTGTATGTCAATGTATAATAATATCACCATACATGAAAATAGCATTGCTGTCTATTGCGGAATGAGATCAAAGAGAGATGAAAGAAATCTTGATATCCAATATATCCTTCAAAACTGAGAATGAACACATATATATATAAGTCTCTGGAACAGAGTAACTAAATTTGGTTATAGCTGCATAACCAATCTAACTAAACGACAAAAAAAACGGTAACAAAACTAAAACTAATTAACAGAAATACAACAGAAATAAATAAGATAATTAAACTAATAATGCTAATTCCTAATACCCCCTCCTCAAGATGGAGCATATATGTCATATATGGACATCTTGGAAATATGAGTCGATAGAACAGGTGAGGTGAGTGGTTTGGTAAAAGCATCGGCTAATTGAAGGTTACTAGAAATAGGAATTAGACGAATGGTGGAGGATTTGATTTTGTCTCTAACAAAATGGCAATCAAGTTCTATGTGTTTGGTCCTTTCGTGGAAAGTGGGGTTATTGGCTATGTGAATTGCCGATTGGTTATCACAGTAAATGAAAGAAGGATGGGGCTGAGGAATTTGAAAATCCTGGAGAAGGTATCGAAGCCATGTGACTTCACTTGTGGTGGCTGCGAGTGCTCGGTACTCTGCTTCTGCGGAGCTTTTAGATATGGTTGGTTGTTTCTTTGTCCTCCAGGATATGAGACAATCGCCGAGGAATATGCAAAAGCCAGTGGTGGATCGTCTTGTGATTGGGCATGATGCCCAGTCTGAGTCAGAGAATCCACGAAGTTGAAGTGCTGAAGATGAAGTGTACAGGAGTCCTTGGCCCGGGTTACCTTTCAGGTATCGAAGAAGATGATGCACAGCTTGAAGATGAGGTGTTCGAGGGGCAGACATGAATTGGCTGAGGCAATTGACAGCAAACGTGATGTCTGGCCGTGACAAAGTGAGGTAGAGGAGGCGACCAATTAATTGTCTGTAATGAGAGGGATTGTCAAGTGCTTGTCCATTGTCATTGTCGAGTTTGAGCTTAGGATCCATGGGAGTCTTGCTCGGTTTGCAGCCTGTGTAACCCGTGTCTTCAAGGAGCTGTAAAGTATACTTTCGCTGTGAAAGAAACAGGTTGGTCTTCGTGCGTGCTATTTCGAATCCCAGAAAGTATTGCAGGTTTCCAAGAGTTTTCAGCTTGAATTTTTGATGGAGTGAATCTTGTAGCTGGTGTAAAGCAGTGATGTTGGGCCCTGTGATGACTATGTCGTCCACGTATACAAGTAGAGCAATGAAAGAGTCTGCGGTGCCTCTTGTGAATAAGGTGTAATCAGCCTGTGATTGCTTGAAACCTTCTTGTAGTAAGGCATCCGTGAGCTTCTTGTACCATTGTCTGGACGATTGTTTAAGTCCATAGATGGACTTGTGTAGTTTGCAGACTAAATGAGAACCTGCATTAGAAGATGTAGGCAGAGTTAATCCCTTAGGTAAAGACATGTATACCTCTTCATTGAGGTCACCGTTTAGGAAGGCATTATTAATGTCTAATTGTAGGATATGCCATTGTTTAATAGTAGAAATAGCAAGCAATAATTTGAGTGTGACCATTTTAGCAACAGGGGAAAATGTATCAAAGAAATCCAGCCCTTCTTGTTGCGTGAAACCTTGAGCAACAAGACGGGCCTTGTACCGCTCTATGCTGCCATCACTGTTGTATTTGATTTTATAAATCCATCTGCATCCAATTGCTCTTTTGTTGTGAGGCAGCTCTGTGACAGTCCAAGTTTTGTTAGTGATGAGAGCACTCAATTCTTGTTGCATTGCTTTCACCCAATGGTCATATTGCATAGCTTCTGAGTAGTGTTGTGGTTCGTCGTTGGATGATACTGCAAAGATGAAATTTTTGTAAGAATCTGACAAATGAGAATATGAAACAAATTTTGATAATGGATGAGGAGTTGAGGAGTTGTCTTGTATAATCGAAGAGCATTCAAAATCTCTCAGGTATGCTGGTGGTTTGATAGCTCTGCTGGATCGTCTAAGTATAGGAGGCTCGGGATCATGTTGAAAAGAATCTGGAATGTTTGTGGCTGCTTCAGATTCCAGTTCCAGTTGTGTAGCATCAATACCAATATCATGTTCCTGAAAAGAAGTGTGCATAGTAGTACTAGGCAAAGATGGAAATTCACAACAGGTATAATCAGTAATATTAGGATTAGGAAGCACTAGTTTTGAAAAAGGATCAAGATAAGAAGTTTCAGTGTTGAGCTTATGAAAAGGAAAGATATTTTCATAAAATACAACATTCCGAGAAATAAAAATCTGTTTGGTATTAATGTCATAGAGTTTGTAACCTTTAACTCCTTGGGGATATCCTATGAAAACACATGTCCTAGCCCTTGGTGAAAATTTGTTTCGGTGTGCAGATAATGTTGAGGCAAAAGCTAAACACCCAAAACTTCTCAAGTGATCATATAGAGGTGCTTTATGAAATAGCAATTCAAAAGGAGTTTTTCCTTTCAGCAGAGGTGTAGGAGTTCTGTTAATTAAATATGCAGAAGATAATATACATTCAGACCAGAATTTAATAGGAACTTTAGCTTGAAAATATAGTGCTCGAGCTACATTGAGCAAGTGTTGATGTTTCCTTTCAGCAATAGCATTTTGCTGTGGAGTTTCTACACATGTGAATTCATGTAAAATACCATGTTGAGAGAAAAGTTCTTTAAAAACAAGTTCAGGTGCATTATCTGATCTAAATGTCTTAAAACTGCAATGAAATTGAGTTTGAACATAGGATAGAAATTGTGGAACAATGGTTAAAGCATCAGATTTGAACTGCATTAAGTACACCCAAGTAAACCTAGAGTAATCATCAACCAAAGTAAGGAAAAATCTGTGATTTGTGTGTGATGTGACATGGTATGGTCCCCAAACATCACAATGAACAAGCTCAAAAATTTTACTTGTAAATCTGGTTTTATTATTGAAAGCAAGTTTCTTTTGCTTAGCTTTAGGACAGATATAACATGGTTCAGATCTATGCAAAACAGAAGTATTACAAGGCAAAATTTTTTTGAGTAAATCTAATCTTTTATTTGACAGGTGACCAAGGCGAAAATGCCAAGTCTCAGCTGAAACAGAAAGTATAGGAGAATTAGTTGGTGCAGTATCAAGGATGTATAAACCGTTGATATTGTTACCCTTTCCAATTGTCTTCCTGTTGAGTTTGTCCTGTATACAGACAGAACTAGATGTAAAATGCATTACAATATCTGAATGGTTAGTAAGACAACTTACTGAAATGATATTGTATTTGAAATTTGGAGCATACAATACATTAGTAAGCACAAGATTATTCAAACAAACCGATCCACTTTGACACACAAAAACATAATCATTGTTTGGTAGAACTAGTTTGGTAGCTGCTGTATTACACAGAAATTGAAATAGTTTTATATTACCACATATATGCCGTGTAGCCCCGGAATCAATGATCCAAGAATCATTTAAAGGGAGCTGAGTATTATGAGATAAGATAATACCTGAGTTAACCATTGAAGTAGATGGTTCTCCAGCATGCATACCAGTGTGTTGAGTGCCTAGAAGATTCAGCAACTGTTGGTATTGACTGGTTGTCAACTGAGGCAAGATTGTGTGATTATCAGCAGAAGGAATGTTAGTAGAATCATTTGTCTGAATTTGATTGGCAGTGGCTTCAGGAGTCTTGTTTGGCTTGTGATATCCAGGCGGATACCCATGTATTTTGTAACAGCGTTCAATAGTGTGTCCGAGCATGTTACAATGACTGCAGAATGGTCTATTTCTTCTTGGTGGATGACCCTTAGAAGCTTGATTATCAGGTTTAGAACCATTATGTTTGTCTCCTTTAAACGCAAATGCCATGGCCTGGTTAGAATCTGAACCAACAGATGCATTTCCCTTTTGCAGTTCTTCTTGAGTCACAAGATGAAAGACTCTATTCACTTCGGGCAAGGGATCCATAAGCAGAATGCTCCCACGGACTTGTGAATAGGCATCTGAAAGTCCCATCAAAAACGACATGATGTACTCCATGCGATAGTGTTCTTGGAGCTTCTTGACTCCTCCACAAGTACATCCATGACAGCTGCAACTTGGCCTGTAGTTAGTCAATTCTTCCCATATAGTTTTCAGTTTAGTAAAATACATGCTTACTGTTTGATTTTCTTGTTTCAGATTCATCAAATCCTTCCTCAAATTAAAAATGTGAGGACCATTTCTTTGATGAAATCTAACTTGAAGATCAGACCAAATGGCTGTAGCAGATTCATCATACAGTATGCTAGATGATATATCCTTAGAAACAGAATTCAAAATCCAAGATATTACCATGTTATTATTTCTAATCCAAGCAGTATAGAGATTATGATCAGAAATTGAAGGTTTAGGGATAGAACCGTCAATAAATCCAATCTTGTTTTTGACAGAAATCGCAAGAAGCATAGCTCGGCTCCATGATACATAGTTTTCTTGCCCCGTGAGTGGTTGTGAGACGAGCGTGTTGCCTGGATTGTCTCCATGGTGCAAGAAATATGGATTCGCTGGATCTTCAAGGGGATTCTTGACTGCAGTGTAGGGAAGACTTTGAGTTAAAGGCGTTTGAGGATCGCTTTGGTCAGACGGAGAGTGAGGCTGGGGATCCGTTGACATTTTTGCAACTGAAGAAGATCAAAAACAGTTCAGCTACCGGAATGGATCGTCGGAATGAATGGAGGTGGAAAAAAAAAATGCACAGCTTCGCTGGAACAAAGAAGAGGAGATGCAACGGAAAAGAAGACGAAGAACGGATCGTCGGAACGAGATGCACAGCTGCACCGGAACAGAGACACGGTTGGCCGGAGTGAGGATCGAATCTGGGAAAGCTTAACCTGGCTCTGATACCATATTGCGGAATGAGATCAAAGAGAGATGAAAGAAATCTTGATATCCAATATATCCTTCAAAACTGAGAATGAACACATATATATATAAGTCTCTGGAACAGAGTAACTAAATTTGGTTATAGCTGCATAACCAATCTAACTAAACGACAAAAAAAACGGTAACAAAACTAAAACTAATTAACAGAAATACAACAGAAATAAATAAGATAATTAAACTAATAATGCTAATTCCTAATACTGTCTTAGTCTTACTGTGTAATGATGAATTGTATGTGTGCTAAAAATAACTATTCTTGTGGCATATTTTCTTCTTTCTTTATTATTCACGCGTCATTAACCAATTATCCTGATATTCTTGTGATAACTTTTTATTCAATTATTACCTTAAAATTTATAGTCAACTAGTAAAGCTAATGTGAACGAAATATTCCCAAATCTTAGATACCAAAGAAATTTTTATAAACTGCTTTTTTAAAAAATATTTTTTACTTTTATATATTAATAATTATTTTAAAATTATATTATATTATATATTTTTTCTCTGAAAACAAATTTCTCATTTTTTTTAATTTAAATCCAAATAAAAGAAAATGAAATTATTTAGAAGTATTTTTGTTTCCTTCCTAAAATCTAAGATCCAAAACAAATGGATAATAATTGACAATGGAAAAGAAATTCTTAGTGTATAATTAAAATCAAATAATCTTATATAATACCTCAACATCGAACACACCATCCTTTGTATTAATAATACTTATAAATCATAGAAGTATAAAAGCGTGAATATATATATATATAAATATTTTTTTTTTTTAAAACAAGCGTGGATAATTTAATTAAGTGCTATACTTCTTAAACTTTTATAGATTTAATAAAACTCCTATTAGACTCACTACTATATTTATAAACTAATAAGTTGTAAGCATGCACGTATAGACACATTGTTAATTTAATTAGTTATGCAATGAATATACACGTATATATATACATTTATATTAGCACTACAACTTTAGAAAAAAAAGAAGTTTAATTCTATATATATTGTATGCAATAATTGAATATATTAATTGGTGGAGACATGCTGGGGCAGTCGGTCATGGAACATACTATAAGAGTAAAGAAAACGAAACTTCAATGTGATGGTGATGTGTTTCCAATTATTTATAAGTTTATTAGCGACAAAAAATTCTTAATTTTTTATAAGGCAAAACTTCTTATTTTTTGATACACTAGCATTTAAGTCTTAATCTTCTTCATTTAAGGCTAAAGACTCTTACGTTAATATATTAGTGCACATATTTCTTAAGGACTCAATAATTATTTTAATTTATTTTAAAATTGTATTTAATTAATAAAAAATGTAAATTAATTTAAATAATAAATTAAAAATACATATATTACTTTTTTTAAAAGAAAATATATATATATTACTTAAAATTACTAAAATAAAATTTTATTCATTAACACATATTTACATATTTACTAAAATATTTTTTTACTTATTAATTAAACTAAAATCGTGTTATTGTATTAGTTTTTATGTTCTTAAATTAAAATTATTTGATTAATGTGAGTAAGAACTAATAAAATAACACAATTTTAATTTGATTAATAAGTAAAAAAAAAATATTTTAGTAAATATGTGTTAATGAATAAAATTTTATTTTAGTAATTTTAAGTAATATATATTTTTCTTTAAAAAAATAATATATATTTTTTAATTAATTATTTAAATTAATTTACATTTTTTTATTAATCAAATGCAATTTTATTTGACTTTTACAATTTTAAAATAATTAATGAATGTTTAGGGAACAGATGCAGAAGGGTCGGGTTGGGGGTTATATCGACTGGTTCCATAGACTATAAGTAAGTCGTCGTTGTACAGTGCACACACCGTTTCACTCAAACTTTGGGACCCATGTCGTCGACATAGATGACGAAAATTTGACAACTAATTTGTGGCAGTCAACTTTCCAATCATTTTTTTCTGTGTCTATAGCGACGACACTAGAAATTTTGGAGGGCTAGTCTAGTTTTTCCTCCGACTTTTTCTATTACTCTATACATATCGTCGCTCTAGAATTAGTTTTTTTTAGGGATTTTCATTTGCCTACCTCATGTTCTCTCCAATTTCCTGGCACCCTATTGTGATGACATGTCGTCGAAGTAGGGTGCCAGGAAATTGGAGGGGCTTGCCAGGCCATCTGATAGTTGATCGTCTATGTAGCTATATATTTTTAATAAATTGAAAAAAAAAATTAATTCGTGAGATTTGCTTGTATTAAGGGACGATACGTGTGTCGTTGCAATAGAAGTTGTCGATGTAGAATACTTGTAATGGACTTTTGCTGCTAATAACCCTTATATATGGAAGACTTCTCAATAGTTACTACTCATAAATGACTACTAACAATTATGATGATGTGACAACACAGTGACTTGCTCTGGTAACATTAATTTTGAATTTTAATATATAATGCTTAAATAAGATTTTTTTTAATTCTTTAATTTAATAAATATGTGATCGCCATGTAATCAGGTAGCATTTCCAAATTTTTTAAAAAATCAAAATTTATTTTTAAAAATATTAATTAACAACTATAAATATGGACTATTGATCTTAATCTAATGGTTAATATTAAAATAATCATCCATGTGCAGTAAGCATTAAAAGTGCCCTCACACATAATAATGTATCATCAATACCAGAGATAACATGAAAAGTACTCACTTTTAAGATTAATTAATTAAAATTAGTCACTAAATATAATTAGTTTAATATTACTCATTTTTATAATCATATTTTGCATAATATCACTCAAAAAGTAAACTATGTTGCGAGTGTTTCAACAAGAAAAATGATATAACATCAACAGTAACTAAAATATTGAGTACTTAATTTTTTTTTTCAAAATATGACTACAAAAGAGTCATTTAAAATGGTTATCCTAAATTATTTTTACTCAATACTAATGTATTAATTGAAAATGAGACAGAATTACATACCTGCAAACATAACCAACATGATACACTAACTTGCACATATAATTAAATAGATGTAATACTTTGCATAGCAAATTGTATTTATTTTTTTCAAATAATTCATGTGTAATAATTCATAGCCCATCATTGTTAAAAGCATTATTCTTTTTACTATTTTTAGTGACAAAAATGATTTAATGCACAGTAATAGTTGTGTGGGATGGTGGATTCTACGCAACTTCCTTTTTAAAACTATTAAAAATCTTTAAACAAATAATACTATATAATATGCTAAATATCTCCCTCTATGGGGGACAAAAACAAGGAAAAAAGAAAAGGAATAAACACAAGTGAGCATAATATTAGAAGCAACTATCTTGCCCATAAATTATTAATGGGGCCGGACCAATAATCTTTGGGTAATACTTTGATAGCCCATTTGGATCTTAGTGGTTTTTACTTTAAATATAAAAGCTTTTTTTTTTTTGAGAATTGTTACATGGCACTATTGGTGCCTAACACCACTGGAAGGTTGCATATTGCTATTGTTACAATTTAATATCAGGTCTCTCATATTTGAATTTAATAACTATTATGGGGTATCGCTAACTAACTATAGAGTGTCACCTCATATGCTGTTGGACACCTTAAAGTGCCGAATAACAAGACTCATTTTTTACATAGTCACAAATAATTAATCTATGAAAATCTCGTATATATAAGGTCAAATTCCAATGAGATGGTAAAAATAAATTTTGGTGTTAATTTCACATTAAAACTAATCCAATAATATTGCAAAGTGGACTGTAAAATGGTGGAGGTGAACAATGTCATGATATTATTAATGTGATGCTGTTTACCAAAGCATTTTTTTTTTTGCTTTTTGTGTTTCAAATTAATATTTTATAAGTATAAATATATATTATTTATAAAATAAAATAATAATATAATGTGTATTTTGTGGGGAATATAATAAAGTAGGATGTATTTTTTAATGTAATTTTTAGTGTTGTAGTTGGATTGGAAAAAAATATGATATCAAAATTCTATCATTTTAATGGTGGTTCAATATTATTTTGGTGTTCATTATTGAACTTGCCCTAAGTCTAGCATATGATCATTGGGTGCCACGTCACAATATACGTATATATATGGAATAGAGATGTCATCATTGGCAGTAAATAATAGTTACAAACGTCATAAATATTATATTATAAGTTGCACTAATATGTAGAGTCCAAGAACTTTACTTAGCTAAAATAGATAGTAGTATGATAGTATGTATAGTATTATCATTGTTACTGTGGATTTTTGGTTCACACCGGGAATTATTTGGACACTCATAGTAGTACTTATAGATTTTCTAAGTTTAATCTATAGTTTAAGAATATTAAGTTAACCTAAGGTTTGATTAATGTGACTGATATTAAGGAGTATATTTATTATACTATAAGGTTTAGATATCAACCAATAGGATTTTAAGCACATGTTATGAATGGGTGATTAAGGATTAAGTATTTTTTTAGGATTAAATTTAATAAGGAGTAAAGTTTGAATGTTATAGGGTCAGTCAGCAGCTTTGAATACATTGAGGGCATAGTCAAGGCTGTTTACTCCATTCAAACTTAGCTAAAAATGTGTAATTTCGTGTTTAAATATTCAGCATGTGCCGATATATCGCAGCTATAGGGGGCGATATGTCGAAGCACGTAGATACGAAAAACACGAAACGATGCACGATCGCCTCGGGCATACTGGCCCAGGCGATATATCGCCTACAGGGGGCGATATATCGCCTCCTTCAGCATATGTTCAATTGTTTTTGAATTCTTTTCCTTTCAGCCATTCAACCTCTTGATAAGTCCAGCATCTTTTTGAACGAGTCTTCAGCCTCTGCTGAACGATTATTCAAATATTTTTCACCTAAAAAGCTATTATTTTTATTCAAGTAAAATTAAGATCCTTTCATTTCCAAACTCTATAAATAGGACCTAGTACCCAGCCATTATTCACCTTTTGCTCTAAATTCAGATGCTGCTAGTGCTAAGTGAGTGTGAGAGTGTAAACACCTGGTTTGGGAAATCATAAGATTAAACATCATAAGCTTATCAAACACTTTGGGAAGTGAGATTCTATAGTATTTCGGTTGAGGTATAGATTGGTCTTTCAAGTCTTTGAGGTAACCAAAACTCTAGTTCATTTCTGTGTTATGTTATTTTCTTTCTCTTAGTCTTCTACTCAGTCCCCTAACCTCATTCTTATTTTGGTTAGAGAATCCAAGTTCTTAAGCACATAAGTTGTGGTAAGCATATTTCTCAATGGTTTAGTCTTCCTATTCATTTTCATTTCTCCTTCTTCATAAGACTCACTCTTTCTCATATGGTTTTAGGAGTGTTCCAAAAGTCCCAACTCAGTCCATCATATCCCGGTAACTTTGGTAAGGAAAATAGGCTAGAATCAATATGTTTATGTTTATGTTTATGTTTATGTTATCTTATGTGTTATGTTATGATATGTTATGAATATGTTATGATTGTGTATGTTTGTAGGCTTGGGCTTATGCCCTATTTGACTAACAAGACCCCAAAAAGATTGTGGGCATAAGCCTATTTAGCTGGTAGGACCCCACTAATCTCATGGGCATAAGCTTGTTTAGTCTATGGGACCCCAAGTAATAATGACCATTATAATAAGTGTATGTATTAAGTGTTATGATATGTCTTTACGTTTATTATGAAATTTATGTGTATGACTATGTGTTAGATTTTCCTTACTGGGCATTAGGCTCATTCCTTTCTGTTTTATGTGCAGGAAAATAAGCTTTAGAGGCGGTAAGATTCGTGTCGCTTAGAGGATGTGTATCGATGGTGAATGGAGTCAAGGGGGCCGAGCGTTATTCGATTCGAGGATGTAGTCTTGTTTATGTTTTTATGGTTTTAGATGTATTTTCCGCATTTTCTATGTAACTCTTTTTACTTTAATCTATTTTTGTTTTAAAGACAATGGGTACCCATATCCTACTTATTTTTATGAAGGTAACCTTTGTTTCTACAAGTTTATAATAAATTATGGTATTTTCGCAAATGTATGTTTTAGTAAGAATTTGTATGTATAGTTCGATAATGATCCAAGAGTCTAGATTAGTGGGTCATTACATAATATAATTGGATTGATAAGTGTTTACCGAGTTTTTCAGAAACTACAATAATAAAAGATAGGAGAGATTAAGGATAAAGAGTTTAGAAGTTGTAAGCACGATTTTTACGTGGTTGGGGCGTTAATGAGCCTTAGTTCACGAGACAGTTGTATTAGAACTTAGAGAATCTATAACAATGGAGTTTATTACAAGTTTCAGCAAAGTAACTATATAAAAAAAGATCCTTTCCTCAGTGCCCTACTACGTGTATTTATAGGTTCACAGGTGCACTGGACTTGGGCCGGGTTGACCCGGGCCCAATAAAAGTATAACTACTGCTGACATCTCTATTGGAAGCCCAATACAAAGGATTACAACATAAAAATAAATACACCAATCTGAGCCCACTGGGCTAGCCCAAACCAGATCTGTCATGCGACAAACTGGAGCTTTGGTCTGGGCATCTCGAGTTACGAGGCAGATTCAAGGGACAAGATCGGTCAGAGTAATGGTGTAACACCCTGGATAGCTAAGACCGTTACACTGTGTGTTTATAGAAGTGTTAGACTTGCTAATCAAGTCATTTAATTAAAAACGTGTTACTGAAATTACAATGGAACTAGGGTTAAAAGATTTTGGCCTTAAAAGTCACATTTCTTTTAAATATCAATTCCTGTTTGCACAGGATCCCAAAAACAATAGAATTAAAACCATTTACAAAATATATGAGAATTGAATACAGTATTAGCCATATTAAGGCAAAATAAACAGTTAGGCAATCTATGTCCTGATCCACTCCTTGGCCATGGCGACCGAACAACTGGCTATGTACATTCAGCCCCGCAGCTCTCCATCTCAGGACTGGTCTAACTTGCCTTTGCTTTTACCTGCACCACGTAGCATCCGTAAGCCAAGGCCCAGCAAGAAAACACGATAACGGAGCATAAGCAATCAACAGAAAATCCAATATCTCATATTGCATAAACATGTTTTCAAACATATAAACATTCAGGATAACCAAGTATTCAACATACTAAACATATCAACTCATATCATACACCAATTTACAAATGATAACTAGGGTTAGCGCCCTCAGGCTGCACCCTCCGTTATCCCACTGACTCCAGTCCGCTTAAACTGAGCTCAGTGAATATTAAGCTGTCCTCGGCTACCAGTGGCCAAGCCGCGCCCTGTGCGCAAATATTGTGTACGACACCTTTAGGCCACTATCACATGTCCCATGGCATAATACCATCATTGACATTGTACAGATATCGGGAGCTCTTATTCCCATCACAAACATATAACCAGGTGCAGTTTTCCTACCTTTGAATTTGCTAGCTTTGTTCAATGAAATCCTCAAGCACGATCCTTCCCGAGCCCTAGCGCGAACCTAGCCACAATCATAGACCAAAGTCATTACCAACCCTCAAGTCCATAACCTAGCCTCAGGACCAATCCCGAGCCCTCGGGAAGTCCTAATTCCACCAAACAGGGTGGTGGAATCGAACCCCGAACCCTTGGTCAAAAACCCTTGAAAATAACCCTAAAATCTCTTTCTGAACACAAGGTAGCGCTACAGCGCTCATTGGAGGGCGCTACAGCGCTACAAACAGAACCAAAATGCCCCCAGCAAACTTGGCCTAGCGCTGTAGCGCTAGTCACAGACTGCTAAACTGCTCAATTTCTTCCTATGATTTCTCCTGAGCCAAACTTAACCAAAACTTCCCCAAACTTTCACCAAATTCAAAATCAAGCTCACTAACATGTCTAACTCATCCCAAGCATCATAATCATACAAAATCTAACCACATGCACCCCTAATCCCAAAATTCACCATAGTTGCTCCTAGACTTCAGAATTCAGCAAAACACAATCAAAACTTCAAAGTTTAAAGCTTAGAATTTTATACCTTTGATGGAAATTCGATTCAAGTTAGCCTCTAGCCCTCCTTAGCTTGTTCTTCCTCAATTCCTTGGCTTGAATTCCCCTAAAGTTCCCATCAGCTCAGCTTAGACCCCATAGCTTAAACAAGCCAAACCAGAAACTGAAAACTCCAAAGTCTTACCTTAAGTATTGGTGTGTTCCTGCTAATCCCTTGCCAACCCTTCAAGCTTAGCTCAGAATTCTTGTTGCTCAGCCTAACCTAGCTCCCCTCTGAGCTTTGCTCCAAGAAAACACAAGAAAATGGTGAAGGAGATCACCAACCGACCCTTAGAAAAACTGCTCTGTTTTTTTCCCTTTCTTTTCCTTCTTTTCTTTCTTTCCTCAGACTTCTACATTATTCTACCATTTCCACTAAGTATAAAGCCTCAGCATACTTATCTCTTGTAAGCCAAATGACCATAATGCCCTCCCTTTTAATTTTAAACCTTTAAATGCATCTAGGGCATTTTGGTCATTTCACCCCAATTCCCACTTATTCCTCGAATGTCTCTAGTATTCACTGCTTAATTCCCGACACCTAACTAATCTCCAATTATATTCCTCAATACCAAATAATTGCCAATATGTTACCTACATTCCCAGAAATACCCCCTGGCTCGCCCCGAACCGGGTATAAATCCCCACCGTGACTTTTTCGCTAACTCGCTCACTAGGATCGTCTTGATTCACAGATTATAAATATATCCACATAATAATGTGGTCTCAACATTTATCACATATATATATACAGTTATGCCCTCAACGGGCCAAAATTATAGTTATGCCCCTTCTAACCTAATTAGGGCCCACATGCATACTAATACACATAGTCATGCATCTCAAATATTCAAATAGTCATATATCATATTTTTAATCATTAAATCACATATATTCCAATTATGTCCTCCCAGCACCCTAATCAAGGCCCTTAAGCCTTAATAGTAAATTTGGGTCGTTACAAATGGCGACGCAGGTCTGAACCAAAGGCGTACAATCCCGAGGTAGCCTTTTCAACAGGTGAAACGTGGGGACAACCCCCACGCTTCATGGGACGAAGTCAGGGTCACGGATGCTTTATCTTGCCAACCTCGGAGAACTGACCCGGGTTCGTTTACCCACGTCCCCCTCTGTTCGTCAAGGTCCCGTACCGTTTACCATGGGCCCGGATCATTTACCAGGCTTCGGGATCATTCACTTCGATCCCAACCATTATCCGGAAGCCACTCATACTATCTCCCACATGACCGTCCCGGACGCCCTTTGGGCCTCACCTAGACTTGGGCTGCCGACGTCTATTTTACTCTTTGCCAAACGGGCTCGGGCCGGTCCCAAATTCATTCGGGTGCCCTAAGGGCTCGAAGCGTGGACCCGGACGCCCAGAAGAAAACGGGGATAACAATAAGTAATAATTATAAAAAAAATTAAAAATTGTAAATGGCGGCTAAATTTTTTGGTCTTTTATAAGTGTAGTATTTAAGTTTTTTTTTTTTTGGTGGCAAAAGTCTCTTTTGTTTCACAATTTGTGAATATTTTCTTCTAACCATTAACAATTCGTTAAATGGGCACTCGTCGTAAATGTTAGGGACTATTATCGAAAAGAAAAGATCGAAGACTAAAATGCTATAATTTTGAAAGAATTGAGATTTTAGTCACTAATTTTCGTATAATTTTTTTCAAGAAGATCGATTACTCAATAATTAACATATAAAAAATAATTATAAGCTCGCATATTATGTTGTTAAGTTTTACACGATGGTAATTAGCTAGTGACTTTTTGTTATTTATTTACTATATTATATTTTGCCATTGTATAATCCCACATCAAATCCATTATAAACTTTTCACTAAAATAAGAGCACATAATCCCAAGATTATATCATAGTTCTAATATAAATTATTATTGTGAAAATGAGCAACATTGGGTATAAGAAGACAGTAGCCACTTAATAGTTTCCTTCTTTATATTTATCCTTTAAATATTTTTATTCATTTTTTTATTTGATTTTCTTTCTTTCTCTCAAATATTTTATTAGTTTTTATTCTTTTTTATTTTTCATTTATTCTTTCAAAAATAATATTTAAATAATGATAAAAAAATAATAAATATATAAATTATTTTGTGGTACTTATTTAGAGTCTCTAAATTATATTTTTAAAATTTTTTAATTTAGAAAATAAATATGGAATTATACAGTGGCAAAACCTACAACTTGTCCGGGTAATTAATAGCCCCTTAAAAAAAATTGAGAAAGAAAATTATGTATCTGTTATTGATAGAGTATTCGATAATCTTGAAAAGAAAAGTTATTATAAGAAAATTGGCGGTTAAAATCCTTGTTTTTTCAAAATTGTAGCATTTAAGTTCTTAATTTTTTTTTTTTAGTAATATTCCCTAGCATTTATATTGGGTCTCTATTTTAACGAATTGTTAACGGTTATGAGAAAATGTACACCAATTATGTATCCAAATGGACTTTTACCACAAAATAAAATCAAGAGGCAATTGACCCTCAAAAAAAATGTGCACCCTCAAATTTATAAAGCCTCCATTTTTAGAAAATATTTGTTAATTCTTTATATATAATAAAAATACGCACCACCCACAGAAGAGAGATATTTTTGAGTTAGAAATGTATTGATGTGGCAGTTTTTTCAATCAAATAATTATTTTTTTACCATGTGTACGATTTGCATATTTTAAAATCGTGTTGTTCCAATCGTTACTCATTAAGCATATCTAATAAAGATAGGTTCTAAACTAAACAAATGTAACTGCAATATGTTTTTTTTTTAAGTAGTAGTAGTGTTGATTTAGTCCTGCCCACCGAGCTTGTTACAATGTTTTATATAGTTATAGTTAATAATACAAGGTCAAATAAGTGGTTTATTTTGTAGTTTCTTAATATATGCTCATAAAGTTCTTTCATTTCAACAAATAATTAACATATGCCCTTAAATTTAATTAAAAAACAAAAAGGACATGCCCTTAATTTGTTGGGTGATTGGTATTAAATTTCTTTAAAAATGGTCCATTTCAATGTGTCATTTTCATAGGTGGACCACTCCAATAAAACTTTAAGAAATAGAGAATTTCAACATTTCCATATGTACATAAAGAGAAAGAAAAGCATTTTCTTTCTATTCTCTAATAATCCAGTCTCTATCACAATTCAAAAACCTATTTTTTTTGTTATTACAATTTCACCATACCTTTCTGGTCCAAATAATTCAGCCACTCACAATCTCTTCCTCCTTCCTTCAACCATAAAAGTTAAATTTCTTTATTTTATTTTTTTTGAAAAAAAATAATTGATGACATAATTATCTTGTTATAGTTTGATATTAATTCAAAATTTGAAGGAATATTTATTAAAATTTTATATGGGAAAAAAATAGGGGTGGTGTTAACTATTTCTGTCCTATGCAAAAGTCCTGTCTCTTTCTTTGGAAGCAGACAAGTAGAAAATGGAGCACCACTACTCATAACATAATTGGTTCTAATTCCCAAACATTCTATACAAGTTAAATATATATATATATATAAATATAAATTTTAGCATTAAAAAAAATTATAAGAAAATTACGTGGTAGGATACAAAATAGAAGAATTTGCTTGTATAAGACTATTAAATTATCATGAGATATCCAAAATATATAGTGAAATTCTACTTTATTATTAA
The DNA here is from genome assembly GCF_963169125.1 of Humulus lupulus. Classification (NCBI taxonomy): domain Eukaryota; kingdom Viridiplantae; phylum Streptophyta; class Magnoliopsida; order Rosales; family Cannabaceae; genus Humulus; species Humulus lupulus. Next base: position 25,155,418 of record NC_084800.1, on the reverse strand, counting down.
TTATGATACAACTTGTTCCGACATAACTTGTAAAATAATGTATTATACTTCTTAGTGCTGTAAGTTTATAAAATTATAAAGAAAGGTTAAAGGTTAATTTTTTTAAAATAAAAACAATAACACTAGATGGCCACCATCTAGAACATGTGTCATTAACCACTATTGAGAAATTCTTTCTTAAACGTAAGTGTTTCAATTCTTAACTTACATCATTGGACTCATAAAAATCGTTGGTGCTTATTAAGTTTAATCAAAATAGACATTATAAACTTTTAGTACTAAGCTTTTTTTTTTTAAAATAAAATAAAAGTGTTAGTGGAGTTTGCTAACAAGTCTCTATATCCAATAGGGAATCAGATACATGGATTTATAAGCTTGCCATGAAGTAACAAAAGAAAAGTTGTGTGATTGATTGTAAAAAAAGAGCAATATTTCTTGTCATAAAAAAGTTTTGATACAATTTATATAATTAATATTATTTTTTCCCGAAGAAAATATGCACATTATTTTTTTCCTTATGTTCACATTAAAAATTAAAATAATGAAAGACATAATAGAACATTGAACGATTCAAACATTATATAAAAGTGCATATTTTATATGTCCAAATTATTATTGTAACCACTCAATTTCCTAACAAGGATTAGTCCCTTGATTATGGGGCAGGAGGGCAATAATTGAATATTATGTGCATGTTTGTGATTGTATATATTATGTGAATTATATTATACTATGACTATATTGACATGTTTAGGTGTATTAAGCATGTATGTGAGTCTGTTTTTTATTAGAATGACATTTTCGTAATTTTGGCCCGTTGATGGCATGTTCGAATATATGTGTGGATATATTTGGGTTATTCAGCACGAGGTGATCATAGGGAGCAAGTTAGCGGTTTAGTCATAACATAGTCAAATACCTGGTTCGGGGTGAGCCTAGGGGTATTTTGGTAATTTAGTATATTACCGAGATTTATCGGGTAATGAAATTTTTTTTAGTGATTATTTGAGGATATTGGGGTAACGCGAGTTATGAGGTGCTAATTGAGATTAGCAGGAAGTGTGAAATGATGATATTGCCCTTGGGGGAGTTAAGGGAGTAAGGCTTTATTAAGGGGCATTTTGGTGCATTATATCCTAGTAGTGACTTAGTCACTAGGTTGCTTCAGAAGTAGGAAAATTGAAAACACTCAGCTTACTATCACATTTTCTCTCTCCCTCCCTTGGTGTGCCTTGGAGCCTTTTGTTTTCTTTGATTGAAGTCAAGCTTGGATTTGGTGGATATTGAAGGTTTAGAGTTGGGGGATTGAGTTAAGAGCCAGTTTCAGGTTGTGATTTGCAGTGAGGGTAAGTAGTTCTCCCTGATACTTTAAATGAATTTCTTGGGTTTTAGATTATGCTTGAGTTCTTAAACTCAGGGGTTGAATTGTGGGTTTTTGATTGAGTTTTGAAGTGTTTTTAAGGTTGTTTACTGAGCTGCTGAGTCCATTTCTGGGGTTGAATGGGGTCCAATCTGTGTTTTGGGGTGGATTTGGGAGACATGCGACTTCTAAAAATCGTAGTTTTTCTGAGTTCGTAGGGTCACGCCGCGGCCCTGTTCTTGGGGCGCCGCAACCCTCATGAACTCAGATGTAACATCCAAAATTTCCTAATATGGCTTAGCGCCTAGAATAAGGGGTCGGGAGGCAATAATTGAGTTATTATGTGAATTATATTATAATATAACCATGCTTTTATGTTAGAGATATTAAATATGTGTATGTGGGCTCGTTTCTTATAAGAATGGTATATTAGTAATTTGAACCGTTTGTGGTATAAATGCAAATATGTGTTTGTGTGATTGAGACCATATTATTATGTGGATATATTTGGGTTACTCGGCGAGAGGCGATACCGATGAGCAAGTTAGCGAGAAAGTCACAACAGGGTCTTAATACCCGATTCGGGGTGAGCTTAGGGGTATTCTAGTAATTTAGTACATTACCGGAAATTAGTGGGTAATGGGAATTTATTGGTAACTGTGTGAGAATATTGAAAGTAGCGGGAATTATAGGATGCAAAATTGTGGATAGCGGGATTTAAAGCAAAGGACAAAATTGCCCTTGTAAACACTTGATGAATAGGATAAGGGCAAGCGGCAAAATGGACATCTTTGGGCTAAGTGTGGTGTTTGGGTGAGCTGGAATTGCTGAGAAGACTAAGGAAACTAAAGGAAAAAGAATTCAGCAGCTCCCTTTTTCTCTCCCTCGTTCTCTTTATGCTCCATGGGTGTTTGAATAGTTTTTTTTTGGGAAATTGAAGAGGAAAGCTTGGGAAATCAAGGTGTTAGGCTTGGGGGAAAACAGAGGCTAGGTTCAAGTGTTCATCACAGCTGAGGTAAGAATTCCGAACTGGAATTGTATGGTTAGTTTTGCTGAATAATTTAGAATTATGGTGTTGATGCATGTTAGATAGTTGGAAGGTTGAGTTTGTGGGTTTTGTCTTTGGAAAGGGTTCTAATAATTATGGGAACTGAATTGGAAGGTTAGGGTGGAATTAGATGGGTTTTAGGTGGGTTCGGTAGAAGAAAAACTCAGAAATTTCTAGGTTCGTGGTGGTGAGTCGCGGCCTGCGAAGGGATTTTTGAGCCAGCAGGGCTCGGAGGCAGGGCCGGGCCGCGGCACACGTTGGTTTCCAGGGAGGCCGAGCCTCTGGAATTAGAGGTGGGGCGCGGCTCGAGTGTGAGGGATCGCGGCTCTTAAGGGGAAATTTTGGCTTAAATGAGATTTTTAGATTGGGAACCTAACCATTTGGGCTCGGGATCGATTCTACTTCCTTGTTAAGTGGAATTCGATGTCCCAAAGGCTAAGAGTTGGTCTGGAAGTTGTTATTTACCTGTTATTGATGGGAACTTCCTTATTACGGTTGTGACTAGGTTTACGCTAAAGGCTTGAATTAGGGATCGTACTCAGAGGGTTGTCACTAATAACTCGAATACAGACCAAAGGTAAGAAAACTGCACCTGTTATGTGAATGCATGATTAGAGCTTAGTTAAGGTGATGAACATGACTATAATTATGCTGTGAATGTCTGATTAGGTACGCTGTAACGTGCATAATTATGATTACGGTTATGATTGTTGAGTGAATGTATTATAATGCATTGCGTGACTATTTGATAAGTATGCTATATGAAACATGTGACTGTCTGTTGTGATTGTGAAGCTTAGTTTATAAACTAGGGTATTAATAGGATGTTAAATGGGGATCAACTTATTAGTTGAGAATATATGATGGGCTTTAGGGGATCCTTATTAGTTGAGAATCTCAAAGCTTCAACTTATAAGTTGGAGGCACGTGGTGGCTTGACTTATAAGTCAAGGGCATAGGGAACTTAGTTTATAAGCTAAGATTGACATAATGCACGTGGAGTGCAGGCCACCATGGCTGGGCCACCCTGGGAGTGCAGCATGCACTTGACTGGCTCGGATGCCAACAGTTTGAAAGAAAGTGCAATATGCACTTGTGTGACTCTATGGTCTACAATTGGGTTTAATGAATGCACTGGATTCAGTTATTACTGTTTGATGGTTGTTTTATTCACTGAACTGTAGATTATGTTTTCTTGCTGAGTCTTCTGGCTCACAGGTGCTTTGTGGTGCAGGTAAAGGTAAAGAGAAGCTCAACCAGCCATGAGTCGGAGGGCATTAGTAGTGGTTTGTACATATGTAGTCCGCTTGACCACCACAGCCGAGAAGCTCAGAGGAACTAGGGTTAAACCCAGCTTTTGCCGCTTAGGACGGCTATATGTGTAATCTGAGTTTTGTAATAAGCTTTTAAACTAACGTTTTTGGGATCCCATGTAAAGAACATGTTTACAACTTAATGGAAATGTTTATGAATTGATCAAAAAATTTAATACCTAAACCCTTAGTGGCTTAATCACATGTTTAGTCCAAATGACTTGTTTAGCAAGTCCAGCACTGGTTTTAAACACACTTGGTAATGGACCCTAGTTAGCAAGGCGTTACATCAGAGATCGGGGTAGTTCCCTGAACCGCTTTTGCGCCGCGACTCTTGGTGGGCTGCGCCACGACCCATGTCCAGTGAAATGAGGGCTAGGCTCTCTGACTTATGGAGAGTTGCACCACTTAGTGAAGGGCGTCGTGACTCAAATTGAAGAATTTGGCTAAGTTAGGTTTCAGGTGGCGAGAACTCGAATCTAAGGGCTCGGGAATGATTCTACCACCTGGTTTAGTAGAATTCGAGGTCCTGGAGACTAGGACTCGGTTCGGAAGTCTTTATTTATTCAATATTGATGGATATCGCTTATTATGGTTGTGACTAGGGTACCACTAGGGCTCGGGACGGGATCATGCTTGGGGGTCGTTGATATTTAGCTTGTGCTTGAACCAAAGGTAAAAAAACTGCACCAAATATGTGATTAGGGCTTGGCCTGGTTGTTAAATATAGATTTGATTAGGGCTCAAACCCCTGTGAATGAGCATGATTATGATTATGCCCATGATTGCTTGATTAAGCATGTGTGAATACTCTGTATGTGGATAATTGTTAAGTGATGTATGCTTGTTTGCATTATCTGGTTCAAAAGCATTGACTTATAAGTCAAGGACGATAGTAGCGCGCTGAGCACTGGTTGAAAGCATTGACTTATAAGTTAAGGGCGGCAATAGCGCGCTGAGCTTTGGTCGATATGGTTAGGCCTAATCAAGAGCGTGATATATGCTTAACTGACCCTATGGTCGTTGGAAATTTAAATTGCCAGGTACGCTGGGCCAGCTCTAAGGCTGGTTATACAAAGGATAGGACAGTGGGCCCCGGGTGACTCTATAGTCCCATATCCTAGGGCGACGATCCCTAGTATGACTTATTAGTCATTTATTCAAGGTAGCGGTCCCGAGGTGACTCTATGGTCACGTATTTAGGGAAATGGACCCCGATGTGACACTATAGTCACTTATCTGAATAGAATGCATGCATGACTAGGGTTAATACTGCTAGGCATGTTTATTATGATTCTATGATATGTTATTGACTACGTATGAGCATGTTTCAGTTTTCTTGTTGAGCATTGGCTCATGAGTGCTATGTGGTCAAGGTAAGGGAAAAAGAAAGCTAGATCAGCCATGAGTTGGACAGCTTCAGTGGCGACGTGTACATATGCGACTGCTTGATCACCACGGCCGAGGTTTCTCAGAGGAACTAGGGTCAAACCCTATTTTTTCGCTTAGGTCGGCTGGTTATAACTTTTGAACTGTAATTAGCCTTTTAAACGTTATTTTAGGATCTCATGTATGAACGTAAATATTTTTAATGAAATTGTTATTCCTTTTGACCAAAATTTTTAACCATAAACTGTTAATTACATCTAGTTACACGTTTATGGACAAGAGACTCGTTTGGAGAGTCTAATACTATTTAAAACACACAATGTAACGATCTTGACTATCTAGGGCGTTACAATTATTCTAAGTGAAGATCATATCCTTATATTCTATCTAGGACAAAATATTTTTTTCCTCAAATTACAACACTCGTAGATTTTTGCCCATCGAATTTTTTTGCTTGTCAAAAATACCCCCTGAACTACATCATTTGTGGATTTTTGCCCCATCCGTCCAAAATATTAACGATTTACTGACGTGGAAATTAAAAAAATATTTAAAAATATTATTTATTAATTAATTAATTTTAAATTAGAAAAAATAAATAAAAACAATTTTAAAAATAAAAAATTAATGAAAACAAAATTTTAAATTTATTAAATTATATAAAATCCAATAAATATAAATAGGTTTTAATCCAATTATAATTTAAAAAAAAAACTAAAATTAATATTTCTTAACTAAATTATACTTTGAACTAAACTAAATTAAAATCTTTGATTTTTTGCTTGATTATTTTCTCAATATATTTGATTATCTACGTTTGAAATATAGATTTGGTTGAGTTTTTAATTTTAAATTAGTTTAAAGATTTTAATTAGTTTTTTCAAAATTATATTTGGATTAAGAAAAAATTTATGTTTATTAATTTTTTCTTTAGGATTCTATATAATTTCATAAATTTAAATATCAGTTTTTATTTTTTAAAATGATTTTTATTTATTTTTTCTAATTTAAAATCAATTAATTAATTTTTTTTTTAAAAAAATTATAACTATTATGTTGGTAAATTATTACTATTTTAGACGGAATGGTTAAAAGTCTACAAATACAGTAGTTCGAGAGTATTTTGCAAAAATCTATAAGTGTTATAGTTTAGGTGAAAAATTAACAATCTGACCTTCTATCTATATTGTCCACCTTTTATAAAGAATAAAAAGTACTTTAGGCCTTTGTTCGATCGTCCAAATAGAATTATAATAAAATTGAGTTTCTAAAAACACATTTGAGAAGAGAAGAGTGGTCGTCATATTATTCACTATTATTTCAATGCTTATTTTATGTGTAAGTTATATTAAAATATAAGGTGTTTGGCCAAAAAAAAATCATAGTTATTTTGTATAATAAACTTGTCTCCAAAATACACATGACACTTATATTATATTCAATGCACTCGATTCCTTATTCAATTTACTCAAAACTCTATTTAGAACAAAGTCTTTGTAAAAATTTCTTAAAATTATGTTAGGGAAATGTAAGCAAATTATTTGTATTTTTTTTACACTAGAAACATATATTTATAAAATAATGTGAACAAATAAGGTATCTAAAGTAATGTCTTGAAAAAATATATATAATTTAAACCATTAATTTTAGTTGGAGTGAGAAAAAAATTAAGTTAAATTGGAGTTGAGTTGAAGTTGACAGAAAAACGTGAAAAACACTCTAAATAAAGAAAATTAATAAGATACAATTATGGACATATATATTTTTATGGAGTGACGAGTGCACTCAAACAAGTAACTAAAAACACAATTAATATAAAACTTAATTATATTAGTGGGTAAGGGGCTGTTACATATGAAAAACTTTTCAATGGTTACTACCATAGATAGGTAATAACGATTATGATGATGTGGCAACATGACTTGATATAAAAAGTCACCAACAGATAAATATTTTTTTTCTATATTGATTTCGAATTTAGTTATTATTCTATTTACCGTAATATGAGAAACACTAATTATATTTAGAAATTGACGTGCATTTGAAAATTAAAAGTTTACAATATTATATTTTCATAATAAATACACGTTTTTCATCAGGTAACCCTTCCAAAAATTTGAAAAAATCAAAATTCATTTTTAGAAATATTAGTTAACAATTATAAATATGAATAATTGATCTTAATCCAATAGTTAATATTAAAGTAATCAGTCATGAGTAGTAATCATTAAAAGTACACCCTATATATTAAAATTAATGAAATGTGACAATCAAATAAATTGTGTTGATTGCAACAATAATTTTAGGATTAATAATGACAATCATTCGTTATTCTATAAATTTTCTTCATATTTTTTTAAAATATGAAACATCCATAAATGCGCTTAAATTGGAATATAATCACAAATAATTATATTAAAGACTGTTTGAATTTATCATGTTTTTGGCATGTAATTATAAAATATATTAAAAATAAATCGATTGAGCAACTAACTTAATCCGCTTGAATTGTAATAATTTTTTGCTGCGGTTAATCAAATCTTTTAATGTATACATTAAAATGTGTACACCATTAAAAAAAAATCAAATAAAATTAGTACTAAAATTACAATTGTAGAAGCTGAAATCTACAATCAACTTACCATTAAAAAAAACATCAAATAAAATTAGTACTAAAATTACAATTGTAGAAGCTAAAATCTACAATCACAAAAATCGATTGTCGTGGGTACTGACAATTTGTAGAAAAAAGAAAAATGAGTAACCGAGAAATCTTGGGACACTGATATGGTGCCGGCCGAAGGCACTCCGACAGTCAAGTCAACAAATTTGTAAATAAAAATAGCAGAAAGAAATAAATAATATGCATAGTGTAGAAAGAAAGTGTGGAGTTTGAGAAATCAACAAGGGTTTGAGAATTAGAGTGTGGTTCTAAGTATTGAATGTAGCAGCCATGTCCTAGGAAAAGTCTATTCCAATTAGTGTATAGTCACAACCTGTCCAAAAATTCATCCTCTCAGCCTTTGAGGATCCTTTTTATGAATCCCCCTGAGAGTCGTTGCTCTCCTCACTGTGGATCCTTAGAGAAGCAGTATGCTCCCTAGTTCAGAGGAAGAAGGGGAAGTCTGCTACTAAGTTGGAGAGTGGACTCATTCCACTTTGTCACATGATGTTAAGCAATTAATTATTATTTTCTCTCTGCCACGTGGTATAAGTTAGAGCTCCAAATTGTAAACTTGATCTGAGTAAGTGCTAACAGCTCTGAACTTAGGTCTGTTGGTTCAAAGTCATTAAAACATATTTGAGCGGCAAGTTTGATCTCACTATGAGCCCAAAGTCAGATTTTGACATCTACAATAATATATTCAATTTTTATGTTTGTAAAACTTAAAATAAGGAAAAAAAATATTTTTCACCATAAAAAATGTAATTGTATGATCTTTTCCTCCATGTAGATTGTCCAAGATTGTTGACCTTCTGGTTTTAAGATGCTAAATCGACATTGATGATCGATTTACTAGTTTTATCTAGAAAAGATTATTCTAATTATTATATGCGTTTAGGGTTTGGATTAGTTTACCTAAGACTTAATCACTCTTGTGGGAGGTGGCTCTACCTTGTATTATTTTATAAATTAAAATATTTGTAATATTACTTTATAAAAAGTTGAGATTAAGTCCCTTCTAAAATTATAAAACTAGAATTAGCCCCACCTCATGAAAAATTTGACTTAGTCACCATTTACCTATCTAAGTTCAGTGTAATTAGGCTGATTAATCTTTTATTCTTTTCTTATTTGGACTTTATTGGAATGTAACTAATTAATAAAATATTATTTATTTATTTTTAAAATGAAAATGTTTTTATTTCTACTTTTTTAAAAGTACTGCTACTCTCGTACCGGAACATTGTAATATGACTAGAAAATAACAACCCCATTTAAACAGTTGAACTTTCTTTCCAGAATATCAGTCGGCAGAGGAAATTATTATTATTTTTTTAAAAATAACTAATTTTATTTTCTCATTCTGTACTTTTCTTCAATTCTTTTCATTTGGTCCCGATTCGACTCAACTCGGGGAATCATCTCATAAAACTCAATCCCAGATCTCGTACACACCCACCCAAAACTTTTATGGGTGAGACGATTAGTCAATATCTCGCGATATCATATCCATTTTCTCTCTGAGAGAGAGATAAGATAAATTTGAAGAAGAGAAGACGAGAGCGCTTCACAGTCACACCCAATATATATATATATATTTTTTATTTATTTGAAAAGTCTAAGCTATAAATGATAAGACGTGGAGAATGGAGTGAGAAAGTATGTGGTAGACAACAATGTATAGCATATAGGGCATCTACAATAATATAATATTATATTATCATATGTATCATCATCATCACCATCCATCCTCGATGGACCTCACACTTTGCATGTCATTTACGTACCTCACATGTGGTCCACTCCCCCATTTGCGATAACCCATCCCCATCTACTTGCTTTTCAATTTTTAATTCTCCCTCCTGTATATATTGAGAAAGATAAATACTAGGAAAAAAAATACCTTGAAAAAGATTATTTTGTGTGAAAAAATAAATAAAATTAAAAAAAAAACTAAAAATATAAAGTAATGTTGCATAAATATAATGGAACCAAATTATCATAAATGAACTATTTTTAAGATTGATCAAGCAAAAGCCCTTTTTTTTAACAATATATATTTTTTCCTATATTGTTCCATGAAAAATCGAGAATAAGAATAGTTATTTATTCTTATTTGAATGATTAAATAAAATATTATTAAATATATTTTATTAAAAAATAAATATCACGAAGAACTATACTATGTAATAGCATTTCCCATAGAATACCAAAAAAATTGTGTATTATTATTTTTTAGCACATCTTGACAAAATGGAACTCCAATAATAGTGTAAAATATGTACTAAATTTAGCCTATACTAAAAATTGTGTCAAATTTGACCCATACATAAATAGAGTTCATAATTTGACATTAAAATAAATAAATTTTTTTTAGTTGGTTTGCACATTGGGCATTGTAACACAATTATAAGAAATAGGGTCTTAAGCTGAATCGGACACCATCATGCGTGTGTTGGTTGGACCAACATTAGGTTATCACCTCTCCTCTATGCAAAAGTGGTACCCTTTGGGATCTAATAATCTCAAAACTTAATTCTCTACTTTATATGAACCTCACAAAAGATGTTTCCAATCAATACGAAACTAGAGAAAGATTATTTTTAACAATTTACATAAATTTTCCTTCATCTAGAAGTGGATTATTTTTTTCAAAAAAAAAAAAAAGGAAAAAAAAAATCAATGATGTCCTCACATCTTTAGCACTTTTTCAAGAACCTAATAATACTATAAGTGGAACGAAAGAGAATTAGGTTTTCTTGATGTATATCTACAACTTAATAAAAATAATTTAGAGAGATGATATTCCAATTTCTCAATGATTAATAAAAAAAACGTTTTTATCCATCGTCACCACCTAAATTAAAAATTCATGAAATGACCAATTTTAATAAATATGTGTGCATTTTATTTATAAAAACAAGAGAGTATTTGCGGCATAAATATCTAATGTTTTACATTTTTTTATAGTTAAATATATAATATTTTATTTTTACAGTAAAAATACTCAATGTTCAATATATGTTATTGATAAATACTTAATTTTTTTTTTGCTGTAAAAATATCCATAGTTGCTAAAACATTACTTTTATCCATATTTTCTCTGTTGGAGCTGTTAAGTGTTGACCCATCAGATATGTATCACTCCGTAATTTTGGTATTTTTGTTATCAAAATATGTATTTAATAAATTTGAATTAATTTAAAATTTATTTTTAATTTATTTTTATAATTTAAAATATTTAAAAAAAAAATATGAAATAGACCGATTGCAGAGTGACAAATGTCTGTTTAGTCAATATGTTTAACAACTCTAACAGAAGCGGTACTAACGAAGCAATGTTTTAAAAACTTTAAGTATTTTTATCGCAAAAAAAAAATATTAAATATTTATCTTTAACATATATTGAATATTAGTTATTTTTGTCGTAAAAAGAATTTTGATATTTAAGTGTAACAAGTGTGAAGTATTAAGAATTTATCCGAAGAACAATTAATTATAAAATAATTAAATTGGATATATTGTTCCTTCAAAAGTACATTTTAAGTAAAAAGCCTTTCTTAAAATAAAACTTTTTTTACAGTCTAAAGTGGTCAAACATGATGGAGTATATGATCGGTGTTTTAAAATTAAATTATTCTCTAAAAGTACTTTTTTTTTCAAATAGGTTATTATAGGAAGAGTTGCTTGAAAAATCTAATAACATCGGCCATTTAAAAAAAACTTATTGTATCGACTTAGGTCTTGTCTCATTGTCATCAACCTAATCTTGGACTGGACTGTCAATGTATTTGGTCAAATACAATGATACAAAGTCAAATAAGTAATGCATTCACCTATTTCTTTTTTTTAATATATATATAAAAGAAACATTAATCTTAGAATTTTACATCCAATACTAGAAATAAAGAAAAACCTAATTTAAAAAAGTAATGACCCGTGTGCTTAAAATATATATTTAAATATTATATATAATAAATTATTATTATTTTTTAAAATAATATATCTCAATTTTAATAAATATGACCGATTAAACTAAATTATTATATTATTTATAATATTTAAATTCATATTTTAAGGACAAGGATCTTTATTGATTTAAAAATAACATGCTAGTAGACTAGTACTATCTATGCTATCTTTGGTCCAACGTGTTTGTCACCTAACACTGAAATTAATTTAATTTTTTTTTAATAAAAAAAACATGTGATAGTGAGATGTATGGTCAGCGCGTGAATCCATTGCAATGGGGTAACGCGTGGATAAACTACTTCGCTGGATGTCAAGGTCACGCTTTACGAGTCACGATACGGAAGATCCGGAAATTGAGTTAATATGTTTATTTATCGTCTCGTCGTATCGTACCTATGATTCAGATGACGTGGTGTCCTGCTATTGGCTATCTTGTCAGCCTGACGATTCCCCACCGAATATATCAAAATATTTGGTATTATCCTAGTTGGGCTTCGCTAGATGGGTCACCTTGTAGGGCCCACTTTTAATTTTGACCGTTCACGACCACCTTGAATTACAATTTCTATTTATTTATTATCAATTTAAAGATTTTTAAAATAGCAACAAAAATGGAAGAAGTCAGTAGACTCAATACCTTGAAACGTGATAGAGATGACACTTTCAATTTTTAATGGAATTTTTTTTTAAAATAATAACAATAATAATACCGATCGAACTGTCAGCGACAAAAAATGAATTTTTTTAGAGTAGTTCTTGGTGGTCCTTTTATAGGGATTATTGGTGTACTTTCATCTGTAAAATGTTTTGGCAATTGTTATATTTAACATATTTAGCAAAAATATAATTCTAATGTTCTAAAAAATTTGTCAAAATTTAGAATATGTTAAAAGTTATGACAAATTAGCATAGACTAAATTTGATACAAAAATAAATTTCACTTTTTTATTTAGTATATCATCATTAATTTAATAATTAATGACTAAATATATTACTTTTTTATTCATTTTTTTATAATAAAAAATGAAAAAAAATATAATTTTTTTTGTATATTATCAATAAATATTAAATTAGTTGTTGACTTTATTGGTTAATTTGTATTTTATGCTTTGAAGCACAATAAATATTGAGTCAAATATAATATTTGCTTATTTTTTATGTCAAATTTAGCACAAAATTTACATATTGCATTGGAGATAATCTTATAGTTATATCATACATACTAGTTTTAGAAAAATATAAATAATTTATTGTGTTGAATAATTTAATATTCTGTTGCACGCAGGTATAGAAAATTATTGTTTTACACTCTAATTTTGGCAGCTTAAATTATTCTAAAAAATTTGTGTGATATTTGGTATAATTACAATGTAGAAAGTCATATAAAAACGTAGAATTATTTGAATATGTTATTGCGCGTAGGTATAAAAATATATTATTTTATACTCAAATTTCGACAGTTTAAATTATTCATAATTTTTTAAAATGTAGTAGAATATACAAAGTTATATAAAAAAAATTAAAATTATCACTATAGATATATTGAAAAACACAAAAATACACCAATAGTCCTCCCTTTGGAAGCTTATGGAGAATTACTTAAAAATTTACTTTGAATATTAAATGATAAGAAAAGATATAATTTCTTGTCCTTAGGTTAATTGTATTAAAATATGATTAAATTAATTTCCTTGTACTATATGAATATACATCCCTCGTATAGAATGTTAAATATGTGATAAATTTTTATACTTTAGCATTTTATAAAATTTGAAAAAATATTTTAATTTTAAAAGAGTAATGGTTGGGAGAAACTAGTTACATAATAATATGTAATTAATCTCAATCACACAATCAACACGATTAAAAGTGTTGTGGTCTCACTTAAAAATATTTATAATTAAAATGTATGTAATTTGAGTATGTCTATAATTACTCATCTTAAAAACTATTCCAAACTTAGCAAAGACTAAAGTTTAGTTAAATTTTTTACTAAACAAGAAATAATCATTTTTAATAATGATATTACCTGTGATATAAATTATTTAGCTCTAGAGTCGCATGGTGAACCCCCAAATTTTTATAATTGTTAAGTTTTTAATTATATAGTTATTTTATAAAGAAAAAATACCAAAATTTAGAAAAATAATATTTTAATTTTTGTGCTAATTAAGATTTTGCATTAAATAGGGTTTTTAAATGTAGTTCTAGTGAAAAAGTAATACACAACATAATCATAAGCATTTAAGTGTGTTATTTTACCTTTTAAGAGCAACTTCAACTATGTTTTTTATTTTTAGTTAAATTTTAACTAAAATAGCTATAAAGTTATTTTTTAGGAGCCATTTTTAATTTAACATCTCCAATTATATTATTTATTATAGCTAGCTATTGAATAATATAATATTTTTTATAAAACACATTTTAGTTCCATAAATATATATTTTATTAAAATAATAATAATAAAATATGATTTAGCTAGCCATGAAGACTATCTACATTTGGAGAGCCAAAGAGGTAAAAGTTAAAATGGATAAATATGGCTAGTCTCTTGGAGTGATAAAAAATAAAAAATAATTTTTTTTTGACTATTTTAGCTAAAAAATAGAATTTAGATAGTGTGGTCGGAGATGCTCTTATTAGCATTATATTTAGGTCATTTAATTTGTTTTTTTAATCATTAGTTAGTTACATTGACTTAGTCAATATTTGTATATTTGTTAAGGTTAGTTTTGGACTTTTTTATCTCTATAAATAGAGTTTTAGATTCTTTTCATCTCTGCACAAAAACAATTAAAGATTGAATATGCATTTTTCTTTCATTATTCATTCTGCATCATGGTATCAGAGTGGGAAAACTAAATTTTCCCTCTGATCCTTCGATTCTCCTTCCTACTCAGTTGTGCTGTCATCTCTGGCGGTGTAGTGCTCTTCTTCGGCAACGTTCAGCTCCTCCCCAACCCTTGTCCTTTCTGCATCTTTATCTAATTTCATTTAATTTTGTTTCCTTCTTCTCTTGTCATTTTGAATCTACCGTGGATTTCTCCTGTTCTTGCTCAAGTTTTGTTCGAATTCAAAGAACCCGAAGAACTTGAATATGTCCACCAACGACAGAACATCCCCACCTTCATCTCCTTCTAGAAACAATTTGGCCACCATTGATGAATCTCAAGTCACTCCAGCCACTCGATCCAAGAATCCTCTTGACGACCCTGCCGACCAATATTACCTACATCATGTCAACAATTCTGGTAATATCTTAGTTTCTCAACCCCTCACTGGACAAGATAACTATGTCTCCTGGAGTAGAGCCATGAGACTTTCTGTCTCTGTCAAAAACAAGCTTGGAATTCTAGATGGTTCAATTCCTAAACCCCCTGTTTCTGATGTTTCTTTATGTAAAATCCTTTTTTGGCTAAACTTTAATTTAGACAAAATATTTTAAAATATTTAAAGAAAATTAGTAGCATATCTCCATATTGATTTTCGGATTAATTATCAAATTATTCAGCTGATTTTCTAATGTGAAAATATCTTTAAGTGTGAATATATTTGTTGCCTTATTTATCACAAATAATCAATTTTTGATAAACATATATTTTGCAAATATCTTGAGATTATTATCAGGGATTATGTGGGATTATGTTTATTCTGGAATAAAGAAGGTGTCGAAAATGAACATGGTCAAAAGAAATGATCATGTTCGTTCTGCCAGATAAAACTGATTACGTTGCTGACTCATCAGTTTCCTTTTCTGTTGACACAGAATTCATCTGGATGGCTGATTTCCTAAATCAAAGGAATTCGCAAATTGATTTCAAAGATACTAGAAAATGATGGCCTTAGACGATTTCCTTGCCTATAAATATCTTGCCAAGGCCTTTGGAATTTTCATCTCTTCCATTTTGAATATTTGTAAACATTACGTTATTTTGAAGAGTGTCTTTATTTGTAGAGATTAAGTTTGTTCACCTTAATCTTTGTGAGAGTGCTAAGTGTACTTGTGGATATCTATCTAGTCCATTGTAAACAGATAGTGTCTATTGTGAACGTGTTCATAAGGATCTTCGGGAGAGGATTCTATCTAAGTCTCACTTCAGGAGGAAGTGTGCACTCGCTATTCTTTGAAGGGAGTTCAAGAGAATCAACGTTTCATCAAATCAGATTCGTAGAGAAGAGTACAACAAGATTGCAGCAATATTTTAAGAGGGAGTCTTACATTATTTAAGTCAATGCTTTTGTACACATTGTTTCTTTACTAATTGGTTTATTCTCTGGGCGTGGCCCCAAGGAGTAGGTTATCCGAAAAGGTTTCTGAACCTTGTAAAAATTCGGAGTGTTCTTTATTGTTTTGCACTGTCTATTTATTGTGCTCAGTTTTTGTCGTGACAAGTTCGGATTCTGTCCCAACAGAACTGCTATCTGTGTAAACAGTTAATTACCATTCCGCACTTTAATTAATTCACATGGTTTAATTAATTTGGTAATTACTAAAAATAGAATTTCACTTTATACAATGCTTGGCTTCGAAATAACATTATTATTATTTCTTGGATTTTAAATTCTGTTTCTAAAAAAATTTCTGCTAGTATTTTGTATGATGAGTCTGCTACAGAGATTTGGTCTGACCTTCAAGTTCGATTTCATCAACAAAATGGACAACACATTTTCAATTTGAGGAACACAACTGATGAACCTAAAGCAAGAAGCTCAAATTATGAGCATGTACTATACCAAATTGAAGACAATTTTGGAAGAACTCACCAATTACAGACCTAATTGTACATGTAATAATTGTACATATGGAGGAGTCAAGAAACTTCAAGAACATTATCACGTGGACCATATCATGTCATTTCTAATGGGGCTCCAAGATTCATTCTCACAAGTAAGAGGAAATAGCTTACTCATGTATCCTTTCCCTGAACTCAGTAGAGTCTTTCACTTGGTCACTCAAGAAGAGAACCAAAAGCGGCATACCAGTACTGCCACACCAGATTCCCATCATCAAATGGCCTTTGCTCTTCAAAATGACAAAACCTCTTCTCAGAAAACTGACTCCAGTGCTTCGAGACCTTATCCACCGAGAAAGAATCAGCCATTTTGTACTCATTGTAATGTCCATGGACATACAATTGAAAAATGCTAAAAAATACATGGGTACCCTCATGGATATAACAAACCGAAGCCATCCAAACATCAGAAGATGATTGGAAGAGGTAAATTAAACAAGGCTTATACATTTTGGAACCTACATCAACTCAATCATCTGTTTTCTCCATTTCTGCTGAAACTTGGCATTCTTGCCTAGGCCATTTATCACATAATAAATTGGATTTGCTTAGAAACACTTTACATTGTAAAAATTAATTTCGAAATAAAAATTCTCCATGTTATATTTTTCCTCTAGCTAAACAAAAGAAACTTACTTTTTCCAATAATAATCATTTTGCTTCTAATATATTTGATCTTGTCCACTGTAATATTTGGGGTCCTTATCACATACATTCTCACTCCAATCATAATTATTTCCTTACTTTAGTTGATGACTGCTCTAGATTTATTTGAATTTATTTACTCAAAAATAAATTTGATGCTTTGTTTATTATTCCTCAGATTTTATCTCTCATTCGGACCCAATTTAATTGTGTTCTCAAATGCTTTAGATTTGATAATGCTCCTGAATTGGTTTTTAAAGATCTTTTGCTCAACATGGGATTTTACATCAATTTACTTGTGTAGAAACACCTGAACAAAATGTTATTGCCAAAAGAAAACATCAACATTTATTAAATGTTGCAAGAGCTCTTTTTATTCAGGCTAATCTTCCTATTATATTTTGGTTTGACTGTATTTTAATTGCAGCATACATCATTAATAGAATTCCTACTCCAAATCTAAAAAATAAATCTCCTTTTGATATTTTATATGGTAATCCCCCTGACTATGATCATTTTAGAACTTTTGGTTGCTTAGTTTTTGCATCTACACTAACTGCTCATAGACACAAGTTTGAACCGAGAGCTAGAACCTGTGTTTTCATGGGATATCCTCAAGGAATTAAAGGCTATCAACTATATGATATTAACATCAAGCAATTTTTTATCTCAAGAAATGTCAAATTTCATGAGAATATTTTTCCTTTCCAAAAATTACATGCTTGCAATTCTGCCAGTGATCCATTTACACAATTGGTTCTACCTTCTTCTATTATTTCTAAAACACATGTTGATGATTATTCTACAAATCTTCATACTATTTCTACTAATATTGATCCTTTTGTTGATTCTTCACTTATTTCTCCTAGTATTTCTACTACTAACTCTTCTATGCAGTCTCAAGAACTTCAAACAGCTCCAGATTCAACAATTGACACTCAAATTGCACCTGCTTATTCGCAACCTGATCTACGACGATCAAGCAAAGTCTCTAAGCCTCCTACATACCTTAGAGATTTTGAATGTCACTCATTAATTCAGGATAACTCTTCCACACCTCAATCTACACAAAACTTCATTTCTTATTCCAATCTATCAAATCCTCACAAACATTTTATTTGTGCAGTAGCTGCTCATCAAGAACCTCGGTCTTATAAATAGGCAGTTCATCATGATTCATGGTTCAAGCCATGAATTCTGAACTTAAAGCTCTACAAGATAATAACACATGGTCTATTGTTCCCTTACCTCCTGATAAGAGACCTATTGGATGTCGTTGGATTTATAAAATCAAACATCACAGTGATGGAACAATTGAGAGATTTAAAGCCCGTTTAGTTGCTCAAGGCTATGCTCAACAAGAAGGGTTGGATTTTTTTGACACATTCTCCCCCGTTGCCAAAATTGTCACTTTGAAACTACTTCTTGCCATCTCTACAATCCAATAATGGCACACTCTACAACTCGACATTAACAACACCTTTCTTAATGGCGATTTAAATGAAGAAGTATATATGTCTTTACCATAAGGTCTCACTATATCTAATTCTACTTGTGCAGATACTACAATGGTATGTAAACTACACAAATCCATCTATGGCCTACGACAATCTTCATCGCAATGGTACAAGAAGCTTTCCGATGCTCTACTACATGAAGGATTCACACAATCTCAGGTTGATTACGCCCTCTTCACAAGGGGTTCAGATCACTCATTCATTGCACTCCTTGTCTATATTGATGACATTGTCATCACAGGACCAAACCTCACTATCCTCCATCAGCTTCAAGATTCTCTTCACAACAAATTCAAACTCAAAGCACTTGGTCCAATAAAATATTTTCTAAGCTTTGAAATTTCTCGGGCTAAAGAGGGTCTCTTTTTATCACAGTGGCAATACACATTGCATTTTCTAGAGGATACCGGATATCTCGGCAGCAAGCCCACAAAAACACCTATGGATCCAAGGCTCAAACTAAATGACCATGAAGGTGAACTACTTCAAGACCCATCTGAGAACAGAAAACTCATAGGCTGCCTATAGCACTTAACACTTTCTAGATCATATATCACATATTCATTCCATTGCCTCAGCTAATTCATGTCTTCACCTCAGACACCATATTTGCAAGTTGTTCATCACCTCCTTAGATATTTAAAAGGACAACCAGAACAAGGATTGTTATATTCTGCATCTTCTTCACTTCATTTGAGAGCTTTTTTGGACTTAGATTAGGCCTCATGCCCTGTCACAAGACGATCAACAACTGGATTTTGCATCTTTCTAGGAGATTGATTAATCTCTTGGCGCACTAAGAAGCAACCCACCATTTCGAAAAGCTCTGCAGAGGTAGAATGTAATGCCCCAAATTCTCCGATGTGGTTTAATGGTGGGATTAGTAGGCCGGGAGGGCCATACTTGTTTAATTATGCCATTAAATGATAATATGCATGTATATGTGGATTACATTATAATATGATGTTAAATGTATGCATGTGAGTCCACATTTTAATTACAGGGGTGTGATGGTAATTTGGCCCGTTGAGGGTGTTGACCCTGATTTTGATCAACTGACACGGAGTCAAATGCTTGATGTGATGGAGGATGTTGAAATAGATCTAATGGAAAGAACAATAAATGACACAACAAATTATAGTGGTTCGGCCCCATGAATTGGTAATGACCTACGTCCACTTAAACTATTATTGATATTAATTATCAAAGGAGTGATCAAAGAACTAGGGTTCTCTGAGTTTCACAGACCTTAGAGAGATGAATAATACAATCGTAAGATAATAGCTCTAATTCTCTTGTAAAGTACAAACTTAAATCAGCCAAAAGGTCCCCTCCTTTAGCTATTTCTTCTCTATTTAGAGGCTCAAAGAGGATTACATAAATTTGTTACAGATATTCTTTCCTAAATAATCGGATACTCAGGAATTATGGGAGATAATCCTGGATATCGTTATAATTGCATAAGATCTTCTCAAAATATACGGAGTATACAACCAAGTTGGTCGTATATAAAGTCCAAATGTTACGCTAGGAGAACCTCCCTGGTCGATAGTCGAACAGAACCTTTGCCAGGTGTCAGCCACGTGTTAAAAATGTCTGCCACGTCATCCACGCCTATTCTTTGGATAACATTTGCCCCCCAAGTTTATTTATTGCGACCAGCAATAAGTAAACTTAGGAAAACAACCTTTCATATGCCCCACGAAATCTGTCAGAGCCCTCGTGCGTTTTTGAAAACCGTGACCTAATCACGTCTAATCAAGCCTTTTCAGTTTTCAAGAAACCACCCCGACGACTGTTACACTCCCCCATGCTTCGAAAAAGGGAAAGTCATGATTGCTACTTTTTGTCACACTTCGGCTTCTATAAGTAACCCCTTTATTCACCTTATAATTTTTTACTCACCATTTTCTGCCAAGAACTCCATCCCAGAACTCAGAGCTTCGAAGGTCTCAGACGTCCTACCGAGGATCCTACAGACCCAAAGCTTCTATTTTTCAGAATCTCCAACCTTCATCCAGGTAATTTTCTTCGTCTTTTAAACTCTTTGAGATGCCATGCATACTGCTATGAGTTTTGAGACTTTTCGTGTTCTTGAGTAGAGATTTGTGAGGATTTTGTATATACCGTTGATGCTTGATAGGGCAGTGTACTTTTCATCTATATAAGTTAGGAATTAGTTTGATAGTCAGGATCATAGGTTTAGGGCGTAAAATCGACGTAAAAATTTAATTTTTAGGCTAATTGAAAAACTGGGTTTTTCCCGCCCCTTAGGAGTTGGAAAAACTTCTTTTTAGAAAACCTTTTACTTTCCTTTTTGATCCGTTTTTCAAACTGCTAGCATAAAACTTAGTGTTCGGTTAGAATGCTGCTGGTCGATAGACGCGAGCAACGCTATTCCAACTTTCAACATAAGTTCCCAGGCTGTGCGTCTTATCTCCTCCTTTGTCTGTTTGCAGTTCATATGCAAGACCCGTGGGGAGGAGAAAGACCTATCGACGACGATCTCTTAGTTCAACTGCTTGAAGACGAAGAACAACCTTCGACTCTAATACGAGACATTTCTTTTTCTCGCCTTAACCTAAACACTTCCCCAGTTTTGACCCAAAATATGGCTCGCACCAAAACTAAAGCTCGAAAAAGAAAAACTCCCAACACTTCTCATCAGCCTACTACTGATGCTCCCTCGACCAGTGGTCGAGACGAAAATATTCCTGACCAAAACGTGCAAAGGCATGCCCACCCTCGACACGCTATTCAGCCGGATGTCGAGTGGCATGTTGTCGCTGAGAGTAGGGTGACGATCAAGATGATCGACAACTGCTTAAATAAATACAATTTGACAGGGGTGACCCTAGTCAAACCTAACCCCAACTAAAGGGTTAATCTTCCTGGGGGTGCTTATAGCGCCTGGTCGCGGTTTGATGTTGAGGCAGGTGCCACTTTGCCTCTTCATGCATTCTTTCAGGGGGTGGCCAACTACTTCAGAGTTTCCCCCTTCCAAATTACCCCAAACGGATATAGAATTCTCGTTGCGCTCTATATCCTGTATAGTCAGAAAAATTGGCCCTCGCCGTCGCCACATGAGGTCAACTACCTGTTCGACCTCAAATCTAACCCCAATTATGAAGGCACGGGGTTCTTCCATCTTTGTCATCAGGAAACTGGGCGCACTTTCCTGACTGACGCCACTAATATCTCCAAGGTGGGGAGGTACTACCAGGAGTACTTCCTTACGCCTGACCTGGTCGCAAACAACTTGGCTTTCAAACAAGGAGGTAAAATTTTCACGTCGCTGGCTTCTTCACTTAATGTTTTTCCACCACAATGTCTTGAACTTTCAATGTGTTTCAGGCCCATGGTTGCGACCAAACCCAACTCCAGGGATGGAGTTAAGGGCGACACTCTTAGCCAGCATGTCAGATGCTGAGAAGAGTGTCAAAAATTTAGTACAGAGGCTAACCTTAGGTTGGCTGGCCTCTAGGACCCTCAACCAACGACGAGTGGGCCTTCGACGGGAAATGCTCACGCCGAAGTGGAACCCGAGCAGCAACCCCAAGCGTCTCCTCTGCCGAGGAGACCAACTGGGGTTACAATCAGGGAACCTGCCGACACTCACCAAGCGGAGAGGCCCTTGGCTCCCAAGGGAAAAGGAAAGCAAAAGGCCGCCGAGCCTACCGAACTCTCTAACGACTCGTCGGATGATAACAGTACGGTAATTTTGCTTTTAAACCATTTGCCAATTCCTTGTCATCTGTTCGACGAGGATGGCAACTTTAAGAATGCTCCCATCTTAAATTCAGATTTCTTCCAGGCAGTAGGTAGTTCGGTAAATAATGTAGCGACCAATAGTTGTAGCGCGGGTACTTTACTTGTAATCTTTTTACTTTCATTTTTTGGCCCTATGTGACCATCTCGTCTTACTGTTCGCGTTGTTGCCTTTTGTGCAGATATGGACTCCGAGGATGTGTTCGAGCATTACAGGGATGCTGCCGCCTCGTCTGGCCAAAAGAAGGACAACAAGAGGGCTCGAGGGGAGAGCAGCAAGGCTGCCTCAAAGAAGGCACGAACTAATGATCCTCCAGCTACAGCCCCTTCGAAGGAGAACTCACCACTTCCAACACCCCCAAGCAACCGGCCTCAACTTCCGCCGACCAGCAGCCTTCTCCTAAGGCTCCTAGCAGCCAAACATTGCGCACTCCGCCCGAAGGCTCCCTGCCCAGCCTCGTGTTCAGCTCTGCTAGGGAGAGAATATACAAGCTCTCCAAGCATAGACGCAGCCAAGCAGCTATTACCGACACCGCTTCTATGGAGGCTGATCAAGTTCTCAATAGAGTGTTGAACGAGATAGTTAGCGTAAGTCAACTCCTGCTGTTGTAACATTTATTTTTGATTCCCCGTCTTTACTTTATCTTTTTCTATCTGTCTTCAGAGACTGTTGACCATAACTGCTGGTTGGCGCCGTGCTGGGGCGTTGGTGTCTCGGGGAAGGAACTTTGATTCCAGGCTCGCCGAGGCTAAGCAAGCACTCGAAGCTAGAAACAACGAGCTTGCAAAACAGAATGGCGAGTTGCTCGAGGAGAACACGGAGCTGTCCAAGCAGAAAGCTGAGCTACTCGAGGAAAAAGCTACTCTGACCAAGGAGCTGCTGGAAACCCGGGATGCCCTGAAGAAGGCCAACGAATCTAGGGAAAAGTTTAGGGAATACGCCAAGCTCAACTATCAACAAGCTGTACAGCTCGAGCTTGATCTGATCCCCAGCAGGCAGGAGGCGGAGGAACTCAGAAAACGAGTGCAGGAGCTTGAGGAGGCTGGGGCCAAGGATTTGGAGAAGTATAAGGAAGCCACTCATCTCTGCTTCCACGAATTCTGGAAGCATAACCGGGAGGCTAACTTCAGCTACCTGTCAGAACGCTTGAGGAGGACTCTGATGACGCAGTGCGCCATTCGTCTGGAAGAAGAAGAGAAGGCTGGAGTGCCTGCCTCCCCAGAGATTTCCCTAGCAGCGGGGATAGATGGTGTAGACGCTGAAGCTGGCCCATCCGTCGACCAAGGCACCTCTCAAGACCCTCTAGCTCCTTAATCTTTTTTTTCTTCTTTTATCTCAACTACACGACCCACAGGTCGTATTGTAAAGACAATATTTTTTTTATTGCTGCAAAGGCAACCATTTTACTTTTACTTGAACAATTACATCCGAGCAGTACTGCTCGCGGTGTAAAAGTATTCCTTTGACATTATAATATTTCTGTTTTATTATAACATCTGTTTGCATGACCGAACCTAGCATAGTACTTTGGCTTGATTTTTCAAAACATAAATTTTGAAAAATACTCTAAGTACCGTAGTATGCTTTCACTTATTTTGTTCATGTGTTTACATACCTCTTGGTATGCTTTGCTATCGATGTACCTTATATGCCCCCCAAGTGATCGAGGAGCTTTAGGTCCTTGGTCACTTGCCTTGACCACGACCTGTATGAACATTACTGCTCGGTATAAAATGTAAAACTTATAATACAGCAAAACAACACACGTAATGAACAAATACTTGTAAAAAATTACAAATTTTGGCAAGAATGATTGGCTGCGCACAGTCCCTCATAATTCTCGTATGAAATGGACTAAACATGTCTTTACGAGTGATCTTTAAAATATCTTACACTTATAAGCGATTAGCCATGTTACATGACTAACTCTTTTTCAAAACTTGTAAAATGTAAAAATTAATACAAGCCAGTCCTTTAAAAAGGACTATTTATTGATAGTACTTGCGCAGGTGTTCTCCATTCCAATAACGCGGAACGAGATCTCCATTTAAGCGTGCAAGTTTATAGGTGCCTAGATGAAGGACTTCTTCAATCTGGTAAGGTCTTTCCCAGTTTGGTCCGAGTACTCCAGCAGCTGGGTCGCGAGTGTTTACGAAAACTCTTCGAAGCACTAAGTCTCCGACGTTGAAATTTCTTTCTTTTACTTTGGAGTTAAAATATCGAGCGACCTTTTGCTGGTACGCAGCTACTCGGAGTTGGGCTTTTTCTCGTGTCTCCTCGATCAGGTCTAGGGACTCCGTCAACAGTTGGCTATTCTGATCTTAGTCGTATGTGAGTCTACGATTCGAGGGCGGATCTAACTCGACAGGCACCATAACTTCATACCCATATGCTAAGGAAAATGGGGTATGACATGTTGTTATTTGGTGAGACGTTCTATACGACCAGAGTACTTCAGGCAGTTGTTCTGGCCATGCTCCTTTAGCTTCCTCGAGCCTTTTCTTCAGTGTGTCCTTCAATGTCTTATTTACTGCTTCGACTTGCCCATTTGCTTATGGATGAGCAACTGAAGAAAAGCTCTTGGTGATTCCATGCCTTTCGCAGAAATCTGTGAATATGTCACTATCAAACTGGGTGCCATTGTCCGAGACAATCTTTTTGGGCAATCCATATCGACAAACAATGTTCTTGATGACAAAGACAAGCACTTTCTTTGTTTATGGCACTTGAGACTAGGTCACATTGGCTATGATAGGATTCAAAGACTTACAAAGGACGGACCTTTGAGGGAACTCACCTTAGGTGAATTACCTATCTGTGAATCTTGTCTAGAAGGCAAACTGACCAAGCGTCCATTCTCTGCAAAGGGTGATAGGGCCAAAGAACCACTTGGTCTTGTGCATTTAAATGTTTGTGGACCTTTGAATGTGCAAGCCAGGGGTGGTTTTGAGTATTTCGTCACTTTCATTGACGATTACTCTAGATACTCGTGTCTTTACCTAATGCATTAGAAATCAGAAACATTTTCAAAGTTTCAGGAATTCCTAGCAATGGCTCAGAACCAATTAGGTAAAACGTTAAAGATCTTGCGATCTGATAGGGGTGGAGAATATTTGGATATGCAGTTGCAAGATCATTTAACTGAACTTGAGATTTTATCACAACTTACTGCCCCAGGTACTCCGCAACAAAATGGTGTAGCGGAACGCCGAAATAGAACTTTATTGGAAATGGTTAGATGCATGCTTAGTTACTCAACTCTGCCAACTTCGTTCTGGGGACATGCAATTGAAACCGCAAATGACATTCTCAATGTCGTGCCGTCAAAATCAATCCCCAAAACACCTTTAGAACGCTGGAATGGTCGTGAACCTAGTTTACACCATTATAGAATTTGGGGGTGTCCCGCTCACGTCCTGAGGAAAAAGGAGGGAAAGCTAGAACCGCGAACTGAAGTTTGCATGTTTGTTGGCTATCCTAAAGGTACTCGGGGTGGACTTTTCTACAGTCATTCAGAAAAGAAAGTGTTTACTTCTACAAATGCTATTTTTCTGGAAAATGACTATGTCCAGAACTTTAAACCTCGCAGCAGAGTAGTTTTAGAGGAGATGGTTAAAGAATTGACTCCAACCAATGTTCCATCGTCATCAACGCGTGTTGATGATGAAATTCCCACTCTTCATGTACAACCGACGCAAGTCGATTTAAATGAAGAAAGTACCACTGTTCCTGAGCAAACAGTCACAGAGCCTCGTCATAGTGGGAGGGTTTCTAGAAACCCAATTCGCTATGGTTTGGATGGTGAAACCAATATGGTTGTTGGTGACACTAGTGATGATGATCCATTGTCTTTCAAACAGGCAATGGCTAGCCCTGAAAAGGAACTATGGCTCGAAGCCATGAAACAGGAAATGGAGTCTATGTACTCAAATTTCGTCTGGGATCTTGTGGAAGCACCTAGTGACTATAGGGCCATTGGGTGCAAGTGGATCTACAAGAAGAAACGAGGTGTTGATGGAAATATCGAGACTTATAAAGCTTGATTAGTGGCAAAGGGTTATACCCAAAGAGAAGGCGTGGACTATGAGGAAACTTTTAGTCCGGTAGCCATGCTCAAATCCATTCGCATCCTCCTATCCATAGCAGCCGCTCTCGACTATGAGATTTGGAAAATGGACGTCAAGACAACTTTTCTTAATGGAAAGCTTGACGAGGTCATTTATATGGATCAACCAGAAGGATTTAAAATATCTGGACAAGAAGGAAAAGTTTGTAAGTTAAATAGGTCCATCTATGGACTTAAGCAAGCTTTTCATTCCTGGAATCTTAGGTTTGATGAAATAATCAAAACCTATGGCTTTGAACAAAATATTGATGAGCCCTGTGTTTACCAACTGAAGGCAAATCAAATAGTGGTATTCCTGGTTCTTTATGTAGATGATATCTTACTCATTGGAAACAATGTTAAGAAATTATCAGATGTGAAGAATTGGCTGAGCACTCAATTCCAGATGAAGGATTTGGGTGAAGCAAGTTATGTTCTAGGTATCCAAATCATCAGGGATAGAAAGAACAAACTTTTAGCTCTATCTCAAGCAGCTTACATTGATAAAGTGCTTGAACGTTTCTCAATGACAAATTCCAAGAAAGGGCGTCTACCGTCCCGCCATGGAATTCATCTTTCAAAGAAGCAGTCTCCCCAGACTCTTGAAGAGGAAGATGCAATGAGAAAAGTTCCTTACGCATCTGCAGTTGGAAGTCTGATGTATGCCATGTTGTGTACTAGACCAAATATCTGCTATGCAGTGGGAGTAGTGAGCAGGTATCAGTCAAACCCAGGACCGGAACATTGGATAGCAGTTAAGCATATCCTGAAGTATTTGAGACGGACTAGGGATTATATGTTAGTCTACAAGGGTGGTGTTCTGAACCCTGTAGGCTACACCGATTCAGATTTTCAGACTGATGTCGATGACAGAAAGTCTACTTCTGGAATGGTGTTTACTCTTGGGGGTGGAGCTGTGATTTGGAGAAGCGTAAAGCAGTCTGCAATCTCAGATTCCACCATGGAGGCTGAGTACATAGCTGCGTCAGAAGCAGCTAAGGAAATAGTCTGGCTAAAGAAGTTCTATTCGGATCTTGGAGTTATTCCAGAAATGGATAAACCGCTTGTGTTGTTTTGTGACAATACATGAGCGATATCCAACTCGAAAGAACCTCGAAGTCACAAGAGGAGTAAGCATATAGAAAGGAAGTATCACATTATTCGAGAATATGTGGCCAGGGGAGATGCGAAGGTTATGAAGATTGCAACTGAAGACAATCTTGCGGATCCGTTTACAAAGACACTACCAGAAGCTACATTTGATAAGCATATCAAGGAGATGGGATTAGTAGAATTAAGGCATTAGTTTCAATTAGTGCAAGTGAGAGTTTGTTGGGGTTTTATGCCCTAATTAAAACCCAAATTCTTTGTAATCTCATTTTATTATCAATAAAAGAATAGAAATCATTTTTTGACTTG
This sequence comes from Humulus lupulus, assembly GCF_963169125.1. Lineage (NCBI taxonomy): Eukaryota > Viridiplantae > Streptophyta > Magnoliopsida > Rosales > Cannabaceae > Humulus > Humulus lupulus. Next base: position 25,127,423 of record NC_084800.1, on the reverse strand, counting down.
GTCAATCACTTTGCTCACATGTTTTATTTTCATGATTATTTGTTTAATATAAACTTCTATTAAATCCCGAGCATATAGCTAATCTTATTTATAGTGACGTAATCACAGTGGAATATAAATATGATTATATGTTCAAAAATAAGTTAGTCCTAAGATTAGTCAGTGCACCGGATTTACACTGACTTGCCAATCTACGATATGATCTACTTACACATTACAGTGTTATGTTCTTTCCAGAACATTAGCAAAGTAGATAAGATCAGATGTATTTGTTACATCGGACAGGACCGATATTGACAGTTGATAAGATAAGTAAACATGCCGTTATTATTTATTCTAGTCATATCATATAGTTGACCATAGGTCAATTCAATCTCAATTCTGAGTGGTTAGTATTCTAACTGATTGTATTATTTGAGTTCTTTGACTTGTTCGTTACCAGCTTACCCTACGGACTAGCCCATACTTACATCTTGGGAACTCGGTAGTATAATTGAGTGGGAGTGTTAATCATAGATATGAACATCTATAGCTTCTAATGAAGAAGTGAAACGATGGTTTCCTTTTAGTTTGGTTCAAGGTGTTAAATGATAGAGATCTCATTTCAGTAATTAAATTAGTTTACTGAAATATCATTTACAAGAAACTAAGTGTTTTAAGGATAAAATACAATGAGGGGTAAAACGGTATTTTAGTCCTATCTCATTGTAGACCGTCTATAGAGGATTGAGTGACAATTATGGTTGTAACAATGGATAATTAATAGCGTATCTATATTTGTTATAGAGCGTTCTATGAATTCAAGAGTGCAATTCCAAGTCTATAGTGGAGTCATGAGGAATTAATAAGTTAGTAAATTTATTTGTTAGATTTATGATAACTTATTGGAGCTTGATTTCATAGGCCCATGGTCCCCATTGTACCTTGGATAAAATCATCTAGATAGTCTCAATTAATTGATTTAATCATCAATTAGAATTATCAAAGTTGACCAGGTCAATTTTGGATAGTTTCATAGAGTTGTATAATTTTGAGAAGAAAAGAGAAATTATGGCAGATTTATTAATTAAGATAAATTGGTATCTAAATTAATAAATAAATTTAAATCAAGGTTCAAATTATAAATAATTAATTTGATAAAGGATTTAAATAATTAAATCAATAGAAAATAATACAGGCCTTGATTTTAAGTCCAATGGGCTTATAATCAAATGGGAAATTTCACGGGCCTATAGCCCATGATAATTTCGACCTAGGGCTTCAAAATGGCTGTTATTTTATTGATTTTTTAATTAAATTAAATGGCCTAATTGAGTCTATAAAAGGAGTGCTTAGAGAGAAGATTAATGAGACGACAGATAAGTCATAAGTCAGATTTTCTGATAGTTTTATATTCTCTCTAAACACAAGTCCTTTTCTAAGCCACTTTGTTATTTTCTCTTATTCTCTCTATATCTATCTCATGTGTTGAGAATTGCCCACACTAGTCTAGGTGGTTCTAAGAATACATTGGAAGATCGTGAAGAAAATAGAAGATCGGTTCAGTTTCTTGATAATACTCTGCGACAGAGAGGATACAAGAGTTAGAGAAACTGAAGGAAGGACTCTTTAATTCCGCTGCGTATACTGTAAGTATTCTAATCTTTGTTTTTCTTTGAATTCAATTTTAGAAACATGTTTTAGGCTATCTCGTATTAATTTGTTTAATATTAGATATACATGAAAATAAATAAAGATCATGTATAAGCTTTTTCCAACAATATCGAACTGCCCGAGTTCGACTGCACATTTCAACAAATGACCAGCAGCCTCTGGCTTTTGTAGAACTTGCCAAAGGGGCTGATCAGTTAAGATTGTGATTGGATGGGCTTGGAAGTAAGGACGTAACTTTTACGAAGCCAAAATTATGCAATAGGCTAATGTTTCAATGGGAGGATACCTCAATTTGTCCCCGATTAACCTCTTGCTTACATAATACACAACCTTTTGTACGCCTTCTTCTTCTCTTACTAGCACCGCACTAGCAGCATTCGGTGATCGCCAGGTAAATGAACAAAGTTTCTCCATCTATAGGTTTTGATAAGACAGGAGGTTGTGCCATGTGGGCTTTTAAGGCTTGGAAAGCCTGTTCGCAGTCTTCAGTCCACTCGAATTTCTTGTTGCCCCTAAGTAGATTAAAAAAAGGGATGCATTTGTCTGTCGATTTTGAAATAAATATACTGAGTGCGGCAATCCTTCCAGTCAAACTTTGCACATCATTGATTTTTACCGGCGATTTCATATCGATCAGGGCTTTGATCTTTTCGGGATTGGCTTCGATTCCCCTCGAATTGACAATGAACCCCAAAAATTTCCCTAATCCTACTCCGAAGGAACACTTGAGAGGATTTAGCTTCATTTGATACTTATTCAAAACATTGAAACATTCTTGTAAATCCTTCACATGTCCTTCTGCATTTTTTGACTTTACCAGCATGTCATCTACGTATACCTCCATGTTTACTCTGATCAACTCCTTAAACATGTGGTTAACTAGTCGCTGGTAAGTCGCACCAGCGTTTTTCAATCCGAAGGGCATTACTTTATAATAGTATAACCCTGTATCAGTCCAAAAGCTAGTGTGATCCTCGTCAGGGGGATGCATACTGATCTGATTGTATCCTGAGTATGCATCCATGAAAGAGAGGATCTCATGTCCTGCAGTTGCATCGACCAACCGGTCGATCCTTGGGAGTGGGAAGCAATCCTTAGGGCAGTCTTTATTAAGGTCTGTGAAATCCACACAGGTTCGCCATTTGCCATTAGGCTTGGGAACCAGTACTGGATTAGAGACCCACGATGGATAAAATGCCACCCTAATGAACCAATTCTCCTTTAGTTTTTCAACTTCTTCTTTTAAGGCTTTCGATCTATCTTTATCGAGCAGCCTTCTTTTCTGTTGCACGGGTGGAAAGCTTTTGTCGACGTTCAGGACATGGCTGATGACTGCAGGATCTATCCCAGCCATGTCTTTATGAGACCAGGCGAAAACTTCCTGGTTCTTCCTTAAAAATTCCACCAGTGCGTGCTTTGTTGTTGCTTCCAAATTTTTGCCGACCTTTACAACTCTGGTCGGAAACTCTTCGTCAAGCTAGACCTCCTCAAGGTCCTCGACAGGTCCAACATCTTCCTCAAAATCCCCAAAGCTAGGATCTAAGTCTCTATCCTCACTTTGGGCAACACCCTATTTGGTGACTTCATAACCTGATTGGGCTTGTGTATCAATGGCCATCTGCAACCTTTCTGGGGGAGCGCTCCTCGACATTCCCTTCTTGGCCTTAGTAATTGAGGCATTATAGCACTCCCTTGCTTCCCTCTGATTTCCTAACACGCGTCCTACCCCTGCATCTGTTGGGAATGTCATGGCCAGGTGCCATATTGAGGTGACGGCCCGAAGGTCAACCAGCATGGGCCTTCCAATTACAACATTGTAAGCCGAAGGAAAATCGACCACTATGAAAGTAGCGAGTAATGTCCTGGTAGCGGGTGCTGCACCTGCTGTTACCGGAAGTCTGATTGACCATGTTGGAGCGAGTCCCTCACCAGAGAAACTATAAATTGTTTGGTTGCAGGGCTCCAAGTCCTTGACGAAAAATTTCATGCGTTCCATTGAAGATTTATACAGGATGTTAACTGAACTTCCTGTATTGACCAATACTCCCTTTACCATCATTTTGGCAATTCGAACATCCATGACCAGCAGATCGGAATGCGGGAATCGGACATGTTGGGCATCGCAATCAGAGAAGGTTATTTCACCGTCCTCTGACCGAGCCTTCTTTGATGCCTAATCCTCCACAGTCATCATCTCGATGTCCTGGTTGTGGCGTAGGGTCCGAGCATATCGTTCCCTTGCCTTCCCGCTGTTTCCCGGAAGGTGCGGGCCTCCGCAGATGGTGAGTAGAGTGCCAGCTACGGGATCAGGCTGCAAAGGTGGCGAGCGTTGGCGTGCAGGCGCCTGCTCGTTGCCACCTGGAGCCTCTCGTTGGGAAGCCCCCGAGGCCCGTACGTATCTCCTCAAGTGTCCTTGTCTAATAAGGAACTCGATCTCATCTTTCAACTGGTTGCACTCGTTCGTATCGTGTCCGTAGTCGTTATGAAAACGATAGAACTTAGTGGTATCTCTTTTCGAAATATCCTTTCGAATGGCAGCGGGTCTTTTGTAAGGCACACTGGAACTTGTGGCCTGATACACCTCTGCTCGAGATTCGACAAGGGCAGTGTAGTTAGTGAACCGTGGCTCATAACGATTGCCCTTATTCTCGGAGGTAGAAGGTTTGTTATGGGGTCTCTTCCCCCCATTTTTGCCGTTGCCATTCCCGTTGCCTTTACCGTTGCCGTTGATTTTTGACCCATTGGCGGCTTTGGCGGGGTCTTCAGTCCCCTTATCTTTGCCTGGGGCATTTCCCTCGCTGGCAATGGCATCCTCGAGCTTGATGTATCGATCAGCTCGATACAAGAATTCTTGGGTAGTCTTAACCCCATGCTTTCTGAGGCAACTCCACAGAGGCGTACGACGCCTAACTCCTGCAGTTAGGGCTATCATTTTTCCTTCGTCTCCCATTGTTTCGGCTCCAGCGGCTGCTCGCATAAAACGCTGGACATAGTCTTTCAGTGGTTCTCCTTCTTGCTGGCGTATCTCGACCATCTGGTTTGCCTCAGTTTGGTGCACACGACCTACATATAATTGTCCGTAAAACTCCTTTACGAACATCTCCCAAGATACAATACTTGCAGGAGGAAATTTAAAAAATCACTCCTGTGCAACATCAGAAAGTGTTGCAGGGAAGATCCTGCACCGAGCGTCTTCAGACACCTTCTGAATGTCCATCTGTATCTCAAACTTGTTGACATGAGGTACCGGGTCACCATACCCATCAAAGTTCGGAAGTGTGGGCATCTTAAACTTACTGGGAGTCTCTACCACAGCTATCCTCTGAACGAAAGGAGTGCCCCTTCTCCTGTCGTACCCGATGTGAGATGTTCTTCCCCCGACCAGCTGTTGCACTGCTTGGTTCAGGGCATCTATCTAGGCTTGCACGGCTTCAAGAATCGCCGGGGCCTTTGCTGCCGGGGGAATGTACTCGTCGTGCCGTTCCCAGCGGTCGTTGAGTACATCCCTTAAGTCTTCGTTTCTTCGTCGTTGCTCGCTTGCTCCAAGCCGGTTAAAGACGTTGTTTTTTCTGGGCTGCCCCCCAGCGTTACGTCTCGCTTGTTGGTCTTCTATAAGTGGTGGGCTTCTGCCTCCACCTCTCTCTTCATTTCTCCGACCGGCATTCCCTCTGTCTGAGTCGGCCTCATTGTAGCCATGGCCATCTTTGAACCTCGATTGGCTATGGTGGGACCGACTGTCCCCTCGGTTGCCTCCTCGGGCTGGAACTTCCCGAGCATTAGGGGGAGGCCTGCGCTGGTCAGTAGGTCGTCGTGCATTATCATGCCGTGGGGGGCCCTTGACCGCAGAGCTTTTCTCCGAGTTCCTTCTGTTGCCAGAAGGATGCTGTCCCCTACTCGGTGGGTTCGGTTCTTCACCCCCTTGGCATCTAGGACTGCGGGGCTGCTGCCCGGCCCTATTCTTCCTTGGCTGCGGGGGATCGCCTCGACCAGCCTGGGATGGAGGTTGCATCTCAGGATCCCTTGTTGGGACATCATCCTGAGGCATTGGTGGCTGCTCCAGCCTTTGAGGGCTCGTTGGCTGGATCGGAGGGCTAGGATTAAGACCTCTTTGAGGTGGCCCATTCGAGGGTTGATCAGGCTGTGAGGCAGGTGCATCCTGATTCCTAGCCAATTGTAGGGCTACTTCGAGGGCTGCCATGACCTCCCTTTGACGATGGTCCATCTCCGCCTATCTTTCACTTAGCTCTTGGCGCTGGCACTCTATTTCTTGTTGCTGCCGCGCCATAGTCTCCGCAACACTTTCTTGGCTGGCCCTCATATTGGCCAATTCATCTTGCAATACCCCCAGGGTATTTCTCAGCGTTTTGGAGTCCAGATCCTCCTCATCAAATTCCAAGTGTGGCTCATTTTCAGCCATGTTCGGAGGAGGAGGTTGAGATGGTGCAGCGCTAGCCGCCTGCCCAGTCTTCTTTGTTGTTTTTGCCATTAGTGCTTCAACAACCTCGTCTCAAGCTCTCAATGAAAGCACCAGAATGTTGACCCTGATTTTGATCAACTGACACGGAGTCAAATGCTTGATGTGATGGAGGGTGTTGAAATAGATCTAATGGAAAGAACAGTAAATGACACAACAAATTATAGTGGTTCGGCCCCACGAATTGGTAATGACCTACGTCCACTTAAACTATTATTGATATTAATTCTCAAAGGAGTGATCAAAGAACTAGGGTTCTCTGAGTTTCACAGACCTTAGAGAGATGAATACAATCGTAAGATAATAGCTCTAATTCTCTTGTAAAGTACAAACTTAAATCAGCCAAAAGGTCCCCTCCTTGAGCTATTTCTTCTCTATTTATAGGTTCAAGGAGGATTACATAAATTTGTTACAGATATTCTTTCATAAATAATCGGATACTCAGGAATTATGGGAGATAATCTCGGATATCATTATAATTGCATAAGATCTTCTCAAAATATACGGAGTATACGACCAAGCTGGTCGTATATAAAGTCCAAATGTTACGCTAGGAGAACCTCCCTGGTCGATAGTCGAACAGAACCTTTGCCAGGTGTCAGCCACATGTTAAAAATGTCTGCCACATCATCCACGCCTATTCTTTGGATAACAGAGGGTATAATTGTATATTTGTATGCATGTCGGTGATATGTTGTTGAAACCACATTATAATGTGGGTTTGTTCGAGCTATTCAGCATAAGACGATCTTGGAATATTGATTAGTGGTTTAGTCACAACAGGTTTAAGTTTGGGGCTCGGGATGAGTCTCGGGGTGATTTTAATGATTAGAGCGTTACCGGGAATTAGAGGGTAACGGGATATGAATTATTGGTGTTTGAGATTATTGAGAATAGTGGGAATTGGAGAGCGTTAATTATGATTAACGAGATAGGTGGAAAATACCAATTTTGCTCTTGGGAGCCTTTAGAAACCTTAAATTGACCTAGGAGTATTATGGTCATTTCACCCATAAGATAGATATAACCATTTTTGGCTGTGAAAGAAGAGAGCAAAACAGAGTCTACTTGAAGCTTCTCCCGTACCTATCTTCCCTTCAGTTTTCTTTGTGATTTTTGAACCATTCTTGAGGATTCAAGCTTGGGAAGTAAGCTTTGGGAGTTTGGGAGTGTGTACCTCCATTGAAGAGCATCATAAGTTGAACTTTGGGTAAGTTTCTAACCATTGAATTCCCTGGTTTGCCCTGTTTTAGTTCTGTTTTGCAGTTGTGAATTCTAGGTTAAGATCTTGGTTTTGATGGGAGTTTTGGCTAGGGTTCTTATGGTTGTGATGTTTGGGGTATGTTAGGATGGTTTTTGGGTTCATTTGGCACCAAAAATGGGATTTGGAAGCTTTGGAAACAGGTTAGAATTGAATGAGATGAAGAAGGAGGTTTCAAGGGGTTTCTGGTCTGGAGGTAGCGCTATAGCGCCCACCTTAGGGCGCTACAGCGCTACTCAGGGGGCATTTGGGCGTGTTGGGGGTTCTGAGTTTAGCGTTGGGGCGCTAGGGATCAGCACTGTAGCGCTCTCTGTTCCTTCAAAGTCCCGTTTTGAGTGTTTTTAAGGGTTTTTGACTTGGGGTTTCAATCCTCAAGGCCCGGGGTCGAATCTTCTCACCGTGTGGGCATATTTCGAGGTCTCGAAAGTGGTGCTTAGGTCAAGACCCTATCCATGTTGATTTTCATTAATGGAGATTATAATTGGTTGTGATTAGGTAACCGCTAAGGAACCAAAAGGTCGATCGTTCTCAGGAGTTATCCTTATAATATTTCTCGCTCGAACCTGAGGTAAGAAAACTGCACCCCATGTATATGACATGTATGATAGTTGTTGAGGCATGCTAGTTGATAAATGTGGACATGGATTGCATATTAAATGCTAGTGAATATTGTTTACTTGTATATGGCACTGACTAGTCAGGGACACTGACCTAAGAGTCAGAACCGGCATAAGCGTCCTGAACGCAGGGTCGAATGAAGATTAGATCTAATCGATATCAGCGTTGAATGACTCTAAGGCATTAACGCTGGAACGATCCTAAGTTCGATGAATCTTATAAGTGCTTGGCTAGTCTAAGACTAGTTACTGAGAGCTAGGGCCTGAGGCCTAGGTGACTGTTTGTCAAATTGCTAGGGAACGATGTTCCAGGGTTATGACTCTATGGTCACGAGGAAGGTTATGTTGGTGACCAGTCACCATGCACCTATCCTGTCTAAGCTAGTGAAAGGTTCACTTATCTGTAAAGCCTGGTGGCCCTATCATCACATCGCTTAAGGGAGCTGTACCCACATTAGTGACTTTTGCGACTGTCACCTATCTGTTTTGGACTGATAGTCCTGAGTGATTATGATCATTGTTGATATTATATCATGTTATATTGTGTTTTCTTGCTGGACCTTGGCTCATGGGTGCTATGCGGTGCAGGTAAAGGGAAAGAAAAACTCACCTAGCCTTGAGTGGAGAGCTTAGGTGGTGATGTGTACATATGCGGCCGCTTGACCACCACGGCCAAGGAGTTTTAAAAGGAACTAGGGGGTTTACCCTATTTTTACTGCTTAGGTCGGCGGGGTTGTAAATTTGAAACAGTAGTGACCATTTTGAGTTGTATATCTTATAAATGTTTTAATAAGCTCGTGAGCAGTTATATACTTAATAAAATATATCATTTCCTCTTTATTGTTTTTCCACCTTAACCTGTTAATAATACTTAGAACACATTTTTAACCAAAAGACTCGGGTAGCGGGTCAAATTTTTGGTTCACCAATCACCGTAACTGTTCTGGGGTAACCAGGGCGTTACATAGAATATCGTACTCTTGCTGCTACAGCTAGTGAAATCACTTAGCTGCAATATCTACTTCGAGATCTTCATGTCCTTTCTCCTTCTCGTGCTTTTATATACTGTGACAACCATTTAGCGATTCACATTGCCAACAATCCAACATTTCACGAGAGAACGAAGCGCATTGAATTAGATTGTCACTTTATTCAGGACAAAATCAACAACTCAGCCATCCGCCTAATTCCTATCAGCAGCCAGCTCCAACTAGCAGACGTCTTCACCAAAGCTTTGCCCTCCACTACTCTTCATTCCCACATAAGCAAGATGGCTGTACATAATATATACAGTCCACCTTGAAGGGGGTATTAGCATTATATGTAGGACCTTTAATTTGTTTTTTAATCATTAGTTAGTTACATTGACTTTGTCAATATCTGTATATTTGTTAAGGTTAGTTTTGAATTTTTCTATCTCTATAAATAGAGTTTTAGGTTCTTTTCATCTCTATACAAAAACAATTCAAGATTGAATATACATTTTTCTTTTTATTACTCATTTCGCATCAGCTCTAAAACCCGACGATTAACATAGCAACATTGTTTTTGTTTTGGTCAAATAAGTATTTTTCGTTGAGTATGGTTGGGAAGCCAATTATCGAGAATGCTACAATTTCGATGTGGAAGACGGATACAAATATATAAGAAATGTGATATAGTTATGAATATTTGCCACAAAAAAGTTTGTGATAAAATCAATAAAAAATTATGACTACAAAGTTAACATTATTGTTTTTTTTATTAAATTGTATAGTTATGTTATTTGGTTATTAAATTTAAAAAAATGACTCTTATAATTAAAAAAAAAAAGACACACTCAATGTATATTTACACAGTAAGTTATTCAATCTTACAATAAAATTAGAAATATACTTATGATATATGCAGCGCTAAATCAACATATATTTCAGTTTTAGATATAGTTTAATTTAATTTAATTTAACAATAATGTTTTTTATTTGATTCGAGTATGGACTCCATTCATAGACTATCAATTATAATTATAAGGTTTTGAATTTTGTCTTTTTTTTTTTATAGGAAAATAAAATGTATTCGGTATGTACTAGAGATTTTGATTTATGTATTTAAAATAAAATTTAATCTAATCAAACTCTGTTTTGGTGTACTTACACTTCTAATAATTAATAACTCTTATTTAATTATTATACTAATTAAGGGTATCACTAATGTGAGATGCAAATATTGAGTTATATCTAACACAAAAAATTAATAATTGATATTTATCACATCTTTTATAACTGTGATCGAATGCATAATTGTAAAAATTGTAACGCCGTGGTTACCCCAGAACAGTTACGGTGAATGGTGAATTGGAAATTTGACTCGCTACCTGAGTCATTTGGTTAAAAACGTACATCTAAATGTTATTAACAGGCTAAGTTGGAAAACCAATCAAAAGGAAATGATATATTTTATTTAATACATAAAACTATTCATGGGCCCATAAAAACATTTACAAGTTATTTACAACTCAAAACGATCATTACTGTTCAAATTTACAAACCCGCTGACCTAAGCGGCAAAAATAGGGTAAACCCCCTAGTTCCTTTGAGAACTCCTTGGCCGTGGTGGTCAAGCGGCTGCATATGTACACATCACCACCTAAACTCTCCACGCAAGGCTGGGTAAGCTTTTCTTTCCCTTTACCTACACCACATAGCACCCATGAGCCAAGGCCCAGCAAGAAAACACAATATAGCATGATATAATATCAACAATGATCATAATAATCATTCAGGACTTTCAGTCCATAATAGAGAAGTGACAATTGGAAAAGTCACTAAGGTGGGTTCAGTTCCCAATAGCCATGTGACGATAGGGTCACCGGGAATTTAAAGATAAGTGATCCTTTCACTAGTTTAAACATGTTAGGTGCATGATGACTAGTCATCAACATAACCTACCTCATGACCATAGAGTCATAACCATGGAACATCGTTCCCTAGCCATGTGACAAGCAGTCACCTAGGCCTTTGGCCCTGGCTCTGAGTAACCAGTTCTAGACTAGCCAAGCGCTTATAAGTTTCATTGACCTTAGGGTCGGTCCAACATTAATGTCTTAGAGTCACTCAACGCTGATATTGATTAGATCTAATATTCATTCGGCCCTGCGTTCAGGACGTTTATGCCGTTTCTGACTCTTAGGTCAGTGATACGCGACCAGTGCCGTCCCTGACTAATCAGTGCCATACACAAGTAAACAACATCCGCTAGCATTTAATATGCAATCAATGTCCACATTTATCAACCAACATGCCTCAACAACAATCATGCATGTCATATACACATGGTGTAGTTTTCTTACCTCCGGTTCGAGCGAGAAATATAATAAGAACGACTCCTGAGAACGATCAACCTTTTGGTTCCTTAGCAATTACCTAATCACAACCAATTATAACCTCCATTAATGAAAGGGTCTTGACCTAAACCCCACTCTCAGGACCCCGAAACATGCACACACGGTGAGTAGATTTGATCCTGGGCCTTAAGGATTGAAACCCTGAGCCAAAAACCCTTAAAAACACTCAAAACGGGATTATGGAGGAGCAGAGTAGCACTACAGCGCTGCCCAATAGCGCCCCAGCGCTATACTCAGAATCCCCCAACCGCCCAAAAGCATCCTGTGTAGCGCTATAGCGCCATATGATGGGCGCTGTAGCGCTACCCCCAGACTGGTTTTCCCCTGAAACCTCCTTCTTCGACTCCTTCAATTCTAACCCGATTCCAATACTTCCAAATCCCATTTTTTGTGCCAAATGAAACCAAAAACCATCCTCACATACCCCAAGCATCACAACCACAAGAACCCTAGCCAAAACTTCCAACAAAACCAATCATTAAACCTAGAAATTCCAACTGAAAACCAGAACTAAGACAGGGCAAACCAAGGATTTTAATGGCTAGAAACTTACCTCAAGCTCAGATTATGATGCTCTTCAATGGTGGAACACTCTCCCAAACTCCCAAGGCTTACTTCCCAAGCTTGAATCCTCAAGAATGGCTCAAAAATCACAAAGAAAACTGATGGAGAAAAGGTACGGGAAAGCTCTTGAACTATACTCTGTTTTCCTCTTCTTTCTACAGCCTTAATGGCTTATATCTATCCTAGGGGTGAAAAGACCAAAATACCCCTAGGTCAATTAAGGGTTTCTAAAGGCTCCCAAGGGCAAAATTGGTATTTCCCACCTATCTCGTTAATCATAATTAACGCTCTCCAATTCTCGCTATTCTCAATAATCTCAAACACCAATAATTCATATCCCGTTACCCTTTAACTCCCGGCAACGCTTTAATCATTAAAATCACCTCGAGACTCACCCCGAGCCCCGAACTCAAACCTGTTATGACTAGACCGCTAATTAATATTCAAAGATCGTCTCATGCCAAATAGCTCAAACAAACCCACATTATAATGTGGTCCCAACAATAGGTCACCGGCATGCATACAAGTATACAATTATGCCCTCAACGGGTCAATCACCAAAACATCCCTGTAATAAAATGTGGACTCACATGCATGCATATAACATCATATTATAATATAATTCACATAACACATGCATATTATCATTTAATGACATAATTAAACCGTTATGGCCCTCCCGGCCTACTAATCCAGCCATTAAACCGTATTAGGAATTTCTGGGCATTACAAAAATTGATGCAAATACGAATGTTGCATTAATACTTGTTTAATATTTATTGAAAATATATAAAAAGAATTACTTTTTTTAAAAAATGATGGTTCTTTGCATATAATTTTTCTACACAATATATAATGAAAGCAAAGTCACAATTGTACCAACACGTCATAATCATTCATTTTAAATTAACTTAATTTGGACGGAGCTGAATCTGTTCCCCCGTATTTATAGCTTAACTATTTTGAATAATTCTCTTTATAAAATTAAACTTCTATACAAAGGTTGGTTTAGGATAATTGTTGTCACTAATTACGTGTGTGTTAATTCTTGGCCGTTTAGAATAATAAATAGCCTTTGTCCTTGTCCACATCAGTCCTTAATGGGAGTGAGTCTTGGCCATATGCATGGCTGAGGATGAACTTACACCTCTCTCTCTCTCTCTCTCTCTTTAAATAATAAATCGTTGAATCTCTTGAAGGTAGTGAGATCTATTTTGTCTTTATTTGATTTTTTTAAAAAAATTATCAACTCTAACGGCAGCTCCAACGGAATTGCAAAACCCCAAATATAGTGCTAAAAATACTTAAAATCAAATATAATCCAAATGTATTTATTTTAATATTATACTGTTAAATTACAGTACCCCACTAAATATAATGAAATACTATACAACAGCAAAAAAAAATTATTTACTATTTTTCTTTTTATATTAGTATTTAATAATAAATATATATGTATATTATTTTATATATAAGATAAAATAATAAAGAATATATATTTTTTTATAATTTTTAATATTGTGATTGGAATGAAAAAAAAAATATGGTGTTAAGATTTTTTAATTTTGGTGTTGGCCCAATACGATATATGGTGTTATGAGTTAAAGATGGCGTAAATACACTTTTATTTTTAATATCAAAATAGAGCTATTAAATAATAGGACAAGTTGAATGATTTGCATAGTTTCATATTTGGCCAAATATATTAGGCAATTCCGTGTTTGTAGTGTTCTTTTGATATTTTAGTATTTGTAGTTTTCTAACTTTTATTCTTAGGAAATAAAAAGTTTACCAAAAAATAATTTTAAATAACCTACTATTGAAATAAAACTGTGGGATACATATTATTTTAGAATAAAAATGATTTTTGCCTCTAATTATTACTACTTCAAAATTGTGTTCTTCAAATTTTTCACGTAGTTAAAAATTCAAGTCAAATTATTACTACATCAAATTATGTCCTCTTTTTTAATAAAGGTAACGTACCATACTAAAAAATTGATACGTAACTTTTTCATAATTCTTATAGTATCGTTACGTCTTTTGTATTATTATTGAATTGTAAAGTTGTGTCCCTCAATCTATTACAATTATAAAAAATGTGCCCAAAAATATTGGACCGATGAACATAATTTAGTAGTAATAATAGTTTGTGAGAAATTTTTAACACCATAACTAATTTAGAAGCATGATTTAAAATTGATAATAATTGAGTTAGCAAAAATCTTATTTATTCATTATTTTATCACATAAGCTATGTAAATGGACAACTAGATGGGTCACTATCCCAACAAAAATAAAAAATAAATAGTTATTGATAAAATAGGAAGAATAGCTCCACTTTCCTAATAAAAAAAGACCCACTGTCTGACAACTGACAACTCAAAGCCATAAAAAGTAAAGGGGAAAAGAATCAATTTATCAACTTTTATAACCCCTTAAATGCGAAAACGTGAGAATTATGTTTTCCAATTTAATCGTGAGATTATCACACGAGAAATTGGGTGTTGTCGTTTCGGGATCTGGTGAGCTAACTGGCTTGACTATCTGATAGTTTATTCATAAACCAAAAGTAAAATAAAATTGAAGTGAAAGTGACATGTCAGAAACCTTTGTCAGAATGCTAGTTGCACTCCAACAAACGGAGCCTAAAGTTTTAATTGTTCAAGCAACCAAAACAAAATTAATAGCGTCAAACTTACAAAATGTCAATTTTCCCTATTTATTTTTTTATTGGTAAATGTTCAATGGGTAGTAGTGCCTCAAACACTTGTAAAAAATCTGAGAATTTAATATTTTTTTATTAATATATTTTAAAAAACTCAGTCTAACTATAAGTGAAAAGAACTGAGAAATTTGAGTATTTATGCATGATGTAGGTACATATATATATATATATAAAAAAAATATCATTCTTTAACATTATTATAAAATAATGCTAATATTTGTCTAGTTTCCAAAAATATTCTTATTATTTTTTTAACCTCCATATGTCTTCTTTCTCAGGTCACCTTTATTCTTTGGACATCATCCATCCATCCCTTATCAATTAAGATATTAATTTATGCATTTCGAATAAATTTGTGCATGATTTTTTGGTATTTTTTGCAATTTTTTCACAATTTTTTAGATCTGAAACGTAAAAATTTGTAGAAAACTCGACATACCTCGATAGATATCGATGTATCTCGATGCCTAGCTTGATGAGCCCTTAAAAATCATGATTTTCAAGAAAAAAATCATCTATCTCGATAGGTCTCAATGCAAATAATTGCAATTAATAAAAAATACATAACTTTTCACTCGGGTGTCCGTTTGAGGTGATTTTTTTTTTTTGAATTTTTGTATTTTCTTAAGATCTACATGTCTGGGATGTGTACACATACATTTGGAAAGTTGAAAGTTTGAAAATATAAGGGTATTATTTTGAACTTTAGTGTGTTTTCAAGCTTTTAACTTCCTAAATGTGTGTGTATACATCTTAGATGTGTAGATCTCAAGAAAATACTCAAATTCAAAAATAAAATCACCTCAAACGGACACCCTAGTGAAAAATTATACACTTTCTATGAATTGCATCAAGGTATGTCGAGGCTTATCAAGGTGGTATCGAGGCATATGATTTTTTCATGAAAATCATGATTTTTTAGATATACCTCGATAAAACTCCATGTACTTCGATGCCCAGCTCGATAGACCCTTAAAAATCATGATTTTCAAGAAAAAAACCACTTGCCTCGATAGGTCTCGATGCAAATCAATGCAATTGATAGAAATTGCATAACTTTTTCACTCGGGTGTCCATTTGAGGTGATTTTTTTTAATTTGGGTATTTTCTTGAGATCTACACGTTTGGTATATGTAAACACACATTTGGGAAGTTGAAAGTTTGAAAACATACCCAACTTTGAAAATATAAGGGTATTGTGTTTTTAACTTTTGTGTGTTTTCAAGCTTTCAACTTCCCAAATGTATGTGTAAATATATTAGACGTGTAGATCTCAAGAAAATACCCAAATTAAAAAAAAATCACCTCAAACGGACACCCGAGTGAAAAGTTATGCACTTTCTATTAATTGCATTGATTTCTATCGAGACCTATCGAGGCCTATCAAGATCTATCGAGGCAAGTAGTTTTTTTTCATGGAAATCATGATTTTTAAGGGCCCATCAAACTGGGCATCGAGGTCTATCGAGCTATATCTTAAAAATCATGATTTTCATGAAAAAAAACCATATGTCTCGATACCACCTCGGTAAGTCTCGACATACCTCGATGCAATTCATAGAAAGTGCATAATTTTTCACTAGGGTGTCCGTTTGAGGTGATTTTTTTTTAATTTGGGTATTTTCTTGAGATCTACACATCTAAGATGTGTACACACACATTTGGGAAGTTGAAAGCTTGAAAACACACCAAAGTTCAGAATAATACCTTTATATTTTCAAAGTTGGGTATGTTTTCAAACTTTCAACTTCGCAAATATGTGTGTACATATCCTAGACATCTAGATCTCAAATAAATACCCAAATTAAAAAAAAATCACCTCAAACGGACACTGGAGTGAAAAGTTATGCACTTTTTATTAATTGCAATTATTTGCATTGAAGCTTATTGAGGTCTATCGAGGCAGATAATTTTTGTTTTGAAAATCATGATTTTTAATGGCCCATCGAACTGGGCATCAAGGTACATCGAAGTCTATTGATGTTTATCGAGTTTTATGCAAATTTTTACGTTTCAGATCTAAAAAATTGTGAAAAAAATTACAAAAAAAAAAACCAAAAAATCATGCACAGATATATTCAAAATGCATAAATTAGTATCTGAATTAATAAGAGATAGATTGATAGATAGATGGTGTCCAAATAATAAATGTGACCCGAGAGAGAAGACAGATGAAGGCTAAAAAAATAGTAAATGTATTTTTTGAAACCAAACAAATACTAGCATTATTTTGAAATAATGTTAAAAAATAATTTTTTTTTTATATATGCACCTACAATATGCATAAATACCCAAACTTCCCAAAGAGAATTTGTGGTATTAATACCTCCTACCATTGGCAGCAAGAGTATTGTTGTTATTTAGTTGGAAATAATAAAATAGAGGAATGGAAATCGCAATGGGAATATGAATAGTGAATACGAATAAAAAAAATATATTATGCATTAAAATGGTACTTTCAATTTTCTTTTTAAAATAGTTATTCTACCATAATAACTTCATTAACATAACAGACTATTACAAAAAGTTAGGCAAATATGCTAAGATTCTAGCAAAAGCACATGGGGAACTTCTCCTAGTCAAGTACAATTAAGAGAATCATTTAAATTTAGTAAGTTTGTGAGCTACCATATTAGAATCCCTACAATAATGAAAAAAAAACTTTGGGCAATTATTGAAATCAATTGTATCCTTAATATCCTCAATAATAAATTCCCATCAAACAAATACATTTTCTCAAAATTGGTCCGAGAAATCACATTGGAGCAATTTGAACTAACCTGAAAATTTTAGAACTTTATCAGATTGGCCAAAGACAATCCAAATTTGACAGCAAAAGCTTCGACTAACTCAACAAAAGAAAATTAAAAAATGAACATCTCTAAATATTTTAAATTGTAAATAACCAAAAGAATAAATTAAAATTTTATTTTTTTATTCTTTTTCTCTTCAACCATGACCTTAATATTTGAAAATGTATAATTCTAGTTATTTGGTATTGTAAGGAGGTAAAAAAGAAAAAAAAAAATAATTTAGGCTTTGGCCTACTCTTCTACTTTTGAAATTAAAAAAAAAATTGTGTGTATATCATAACTAAATGAAGGTGGACCTCGTTTAGGGTTGTTAGGGTTACTTTAAAATGCATACCCTTTAGTAATGTATAAAATTAATTTATTATATATATTCACAAAGGAAATAAAAGGAATACCACATGACATTGTTATTATTGACATTGAGAAAAAAATGTGGTTATATCATGTTATGCATGTGATTGCTACTACACGATAAATGAAGGGCAAATTCTCCGGGTGAGGGACATATCGGTGCACTCTATGGTGTTTTTGGCTCGAAAAGTATTTTCGGCGAATTTCTTTTTTATGATCGTGTACATTATAGTTATTTAGAACATCCTGCAAATTTTCAGAAAATTCTGAATAATTTACAGTATTGAAAATAAAGTTAAAAAAATGTTACGTTCGACGCTCATAAAAAAAATTAGTCGCGAGTGCAACAACCTGTTTTGAACCTAGTTTTCGGCATTGTAAATTATTCAAAAAAATTTGAAATTTTTTAGAATGCTCTAATTAACTATAATGTACACGATCATAAAAAAAATTCGCCTAAAATATTTATCGAGCCAAAAACACCCCTTTTTAGAGGTGCACCAAAGAATTCCCCTAAATGATATTCCTCCACATGAAACATGAACACATACAAATTTAAAATATATATGTACACATTGATCATTTTTATGACAAATTAAATACTTATATTTTGATTTGGGATTTTTAATGTTCGTTAAATACATATTTGTAAAATTATTTCATTAATTAATTGATAAATAATTTTATTCTCAAAATTTTAGTGGGCCTTAAGTCCACGCTTGCCCTAGTGGAAATTAGATCCTGTACCAATTTTAAATGATCCACTTTAATTTTTACTTACTATTTTTAACTTTTATTTTAGTACTCAAATTTTCAATTGATGTACCCATTTTACCCCTTCAATTACATACTTTTTTTTTTCTCCTTAAACACATTACAATTAGAATGTATTTCCAATTTAACTATAATATGACACATATAATACACATTACAACAACACTTAGAATCATGTGCTCAAATAAGGGTAATTTGGGAAATCTCATGATAATAATGGGTAAAGTTCAACTAAATATATTTAGTGTCTAATTTTAGTTAACTACTCCTAAAAATGGATAGTTTTCAATTTTTTCCCTTGCCCTAAAGCTTCATCCTTAGCATGCACGGCCAGCTACTATTATTATTATTATTATTATTATTATTTATGGTTATATGTTCTTTTACAAAATGATAAATATTCATATGTTATACTCTATTTTATCGAAATATATTTGGTATTTTATATTTTTAATAATTTTTATTTGGTATTTTATAATTTGAAATTATACATATTTGGTTTCCTGAACTCAATTTTAACCAACGCAATTTTCTAAATACAACAAAATTGCCATCAATTATATGGGTTTCATATTTAAATTTAATTACTTAATTATATATAACTAAGAATAGTTTTGTCATATTAATAAAATTTTATTATTCAAATTTGAGTTCATGATACCAAGTATGCATGATATCAAATTACAATGTATAAAATAAGTATTATTAAAAACATAATGTAACAATAATATATTTCGATAAAACATGGGTACCAAAAGTTGTATACTTTTACAAAAAAAGAAAAAAAGATTGTTAATACATTTTTTATAATTATTTTATATATAATAATGAATCTTTAACTAAAAATTAGGAGTAACATGTAACAATCTAAATTATTATTTGATAACATTACTCCATTCCTGTGCAATATTAGTGAGCTGGGGATTAACATAAATATTATATAATACGAATAATTAACAATTAAAAAGTCAATTTATTTAATTCAAAATTAATTATTTTTTAGGACCAAACTTAACTTATTTATGAGTTTAATGTTATTTTGCACTATTAAACGTGTTAACATATGCTATCATTTCTTTCAAAAAAAAAACATATGCCTTTTAATATTACCTAAAAGTAATAAATTGTGTATAATTTAACAAATCAAATGATAAATTATGTTAAATTAAATATACCATATCAAGTATAATTTTTTTTCTTCTATTAAACAGGTACGTACAAACTATAATATAAGGAAACAAATTTGAATGGCGTTATGTTCAAATTTAAACAAGTACTCACCCGACACAATGAAACGAATTCACGACCTCCTTTTATTAAAAGTAGTAGTACTTTAATAGGAAGCCAATATATAATATATATATGTGGGGAATTATATATATATTTTTAAAAATAGAATAAATAATTTTTTAAAAAAGAAAACAATAGTTGAAAATTAGTATAGGTGGGGGGCCACCATTCCTATTACCTATTAATGTGGAGAAAGGGGGAAGATAAGAGTAGAGTCGTACTTTTAGTAATAGTTAGGAGAGGAGAGTAGAGGAGACGAGGAGCTCTATTCTATTCTATTGTGGGGTGAGAGTGGGACCCACGTGGCAGCACATTGAAACACAGATACCACACAAACAATATGCCTTGTGGGTCCCACTCTGACATATTTCACAAGTACTTACATTACACAACTTTGTTCCTCTCCCACTTTGGCGCGTCTACTTCTCCCAAACACTCCCCGCGCGTCACGCCTTTCTGCCTCTTATTTATTGCTCCTTTCGAACCACAACAACCTTTTTCACTTTTTTCTCGTTTTGCATTTTTTAATGTATCGTTTCAAATGTTCAAAATTATTGGCGAGGGGGTGCGCTAGTAACGTGGTTATTTGTTGTTCAAAATTATTGGCGAGGGGGTGCGCTAGGAACGTGGTTATTTGTTATTTTAAGGTGTCTAATATTATATTAAGTAGTACTATATGATTGGTTAGTGATCGCATATAATATTTATTAAATTCAAATAAGTAGTATTCAATATTAAATTATATTAATAATGATATGCCACTTTTTTATAGTGTTAGACACTGGTGGTGATCCTAAATAATTCTCGTGTACTAAAAAGTTTTTACATTATCTTTTCACTGTTAATCTTCCATCGGACGTAGGTAGGGGTCCGAATTTTCTAAGGGATATTAGGTTTTCCCTCAAATCTGAGTATTGCCTAGGCGCACTAATGATGTTCAATACTGATTAATGTAGTATATTAATATTAGTATAATTTAATATATAATTATACATATTTTAATATAAAATATAATATATGAATCTTATACTAAATTACACTAATTGATATGCATCATTAGTACTTTATAACCATGCCTTCCAAATTATGGTCTTTGTAAAGTTGTCTTTCTAATTTTTTTGTGTGATGTAGCCCATGTAAAGGACAATTTTGTCTATTTTTTAATGGTAATAGTAAAACTCTACAAGCACCATTGTTTAGGGAATTTATACCACACAAAAAAATCAAGAGGTTAGACTTTTCAAAGACCTTATTTTAAAAGGGAAAGTACCATTTTATCCTTTTTGGATGGGGGCATGGATGGTACTTCTCACACTAACAGTGTTCTATTTAAATTTTTAATATTTTTTATGTATATTTGAAAATTTTTAAAATTTATTTGGCACAATATTTAAGATTTTAAATTATAAATATTTAATAATATTTTAATTTTTATGTAATTTATATTTTATATTTAAAATTTTGAATTCGCCACCTTGCCCCTAAAAGCACGATGAGGATGGAGAAGAAAATTAAAATAGTTGATGAAGAAAGTATTTCTCACTAATTTTCCGCCCTATCATAATATTTATTTATATTTGTTTTATAATGCCTCAAATATTAAAATAAGAGTTATTTTATACAACCAGACAGTATGCAAGTGCAATAACAATTTAAATAAACAAATGATTTGATGTAACAATCTAAATAATTATATTTCAATAAAATTGACTCTTTTTCTAAACTGTAGAATGTAAATAAACAAATGATTTGCTTGTTTTTCTAGCCTTGCAAATTCTTGGGACACACTTAAATTATAAAATATGGGACAGGTGAATAAATATATTTTATTATATAAGTGAATTACTAAGGAGTATCATTGGTGCTGAATACCACAAGGAGGTGGCATACTGTTATTGATGCAATTTAATATCAGATCTCATATATTTGAATTTAATATATATTATAGAGTATCATTAACTAACCATAACCATATGATGTAACTCACGTGATATTAGACAACTTAAGATGTCAAATAACAATATTTATTATATACAGCGTTAATAAAATATGTTTTAACGTTTTCCGTACTATTTACCAACTATAGCTCTCAAACCAGTTATGTTTGCATTTGATATATATATATATATATATTTCTTATCACATTAGAGAAGATACTAATAATATTAAAAAATTAATGAAATAATATGTTGCGAGAAATAATCATGTGAAGTTATACAAACAACACCATAAAATTATGATATATGATTATTCAAATTATGACCGAATCAAATAAAATGTAATTAATATGTAATATAATGTTTAGATATACCGTACAAAAATTATTAAATAATATCATTATTTCGTCTTTTTTAAATCGTTCAAATATTATCACAACAAATATCACCTTATAACAAGTACAATGTTCTAAAACCAAAATTAGAAAACAAACCATATTGAAACTAAAACTAACAAAATAATAACAATCTTACAACTATATGATTGAAGATCTTCAATCCAATTAAGCTCATTAAATTTAAATATTTAGTTTAAGTAATTTGATTAGTTTAGATTAAATCTTAGTTTTGGCATTTAAATTCCTAAAATGTTAAATTTTCGATATTAAAATTACTGTGAACAGTCTGTCTCATTTCATCGTTACATAATCCATTGAATAAGGATAATATACTCTGTTTTTATTTATTTTATAATTATGTATATTAGTAACGTTAATATCAATCTGTTGATGTATGTATATTAAAACAAAACTCAGTGGACCCTTCATAGCTAGCTGTGCCCCCAACTAAGTATAAGTTACATGAAAAAGACAACATCACAAAGTCCTCGATTTATGAAGGGTTTATTTAAATTAAAAATTTTATTTATCATTATTATTATTATTATTATTATTAAAGGGTTTAGAAAAGGTAAAAACTTAAAACCTAACCTTATTCACGAATTTTCTTCATTCCTTCATTTCATGATGATCGCTACGTATTAGTTTTCCAGTAATCATAATACTTTTTTTTTTATTAAAAAAGAACAATGTACTCATTAATACGATCGGTCATTTATAGGTAAGTTTAATTCCACAATAAGTCAAAATGTTACAATATATATATTATTATATAGGAAAACTTTTTGGTAGGACACGGGTAGGATATTTTAGGAATGAATAAATTATAACTTAATTTTTTTATATGATGGTGTATACTTTAATTATAGTAGACATCTTACTTTTTTTTGAAGAAATTTTAAATAATTTACGGTAACGACATAATAATTTATTTTTCGCGTATAAAATAAGTTTAAAAACAATATGTTTTCGTGTTTCCAGTACATGAATAGATTACAATCTAAATTCTTTTATATGACGGTGAATAATGTAGTTATTTAGAATCACTTACAAATTTTTTAGAAATTTTAAATAATTTATAGTGCTTGTAGAAAATAATAAACAAGTTATTTAGAAACTTGTTTTATACGCGCTTGAAACAAGTTATTTTAAAGTTTGTTTTCAGTATTATAAATTATTTAGAATTTTAAAAAAATTAGTGGAATATCCTAAATAACTATAATGTACACTTTTTTATAAAAAAATTAGATTATAATTTTTTCATGTGCTAAAAACATAAATGTTCCTATGGGTGAGGACAAAATGTATACCCATTGATCGTCCCATATATATATATATAACAACTTTAAATGTTGATATTTGTGTACTTAAAATTTAAAACTTAGTTTATACATTTTTTGCTACTTCTATTTTGTTTTAGTAACAATATAGACTACAGTTTAAAACAACCATAAAGATAAAGAAGACCATATATTCTGTAAATTGATAAAATTTAGTACCTCAGCTCAATAGTTAAGGGCTTGATTTAATTGGTATACAATGACGATCCTATTTTATGAATTTGGAAATAAAAAATCAGTGAGCCCAACAAAAGTACATGATTGGTTCAATGATTTCAAAGATTATTATTAAATTTGAATCAAGAAATTAGGCCAAAAACTGAAAACGATAATATCACGTTTTCATTTTATCCAATCCTAAAATCCAAAAAGCTCAAAATTTGACTTTTTTTTTTTTTTGAAATGCATTAAATTTGACTTAAATATTTAATAATATATTTCAGTTACCTATTTCATTAAAAATGCTATTTGGAGGTGTATATGTGTTTATTATAAATCTTAAAAATTTAAGCATTTTTTTGTACTTAAATTCAAGTAATTTTATAGTTATGTATTAATTATAAAATAATATATTTGATTATAAATTAAAAAGATATAAAAAAAAATATATTTAGAGTTCAATGTGTAGATAATGTAAATATTAAAAGATATAAAGATATTATTGATAATTAAAATTAAAAATTTGAAAAGAATAACATATATATAAAAAAATATTATTGTATGTAAATGATATAAAGAAATTTAGTTTGATAAATTAAAATTTAATATCATGCAATATTTCTTTACAATTATTAAATTAGTTTTTAGATTTAACTGAACTAATCACATATTCTGATACTGTTATGTTTTCAGATTTTCCACCAATCACAAATTTAACTTTTTAAAACTAAAAAATAATTCACAGATTAAGAACCAATCATATGTTCAGATATATATTTTCAGTCACAGTATTCAAATTTTCATTTCAGAATAACAATTTTTAAAATTATTGTTTTTCAATCACGAACCAATCAAACCCTAAACTTTCCTCTTTTTTTTCTTCACTTTTTTCTCCCATGAACTCATCCCACCTTACAAGACTGACAATAAAAATCAAGTTTATTTTTTAATTTATTGTTGACTAAATTTGAATTGAGGCCCCAAACTAATATTTAAAAAATAGATGACCTAAAATAGTATAAACGTAAAGTTTATGTATTGAGTTTGTATACATTTTTTAAAATATATCTATTAAATTTAAAATATTATATAAAATATCTTTAAGATGTACAATACACATTTTAACATCTCATATATAGATTCATCTTTCTAATAAATTACTTGTGCTAAAAAAAGTTAAAATTATCATTATTTTTCCAAGTGTTATAAACTCCTTAATAATATATATTTAGAGTGGGAACAAAAAAAAGTTAGATAATAAAAAATCATAATAATAATATATATTTAAAAAAAAACGCATTCCCTCAAATTTTGGTTGTCAATTGTGAAAATCATTGATATGAATATGATAAGTACCCTTTACTATTTTCATGGGGGTGCCAACCGACAGAAGATATCCACAGTCCACACATATACACGCTAGTACACTACTATAGCTATGGCAACCAACCCCATCTCATCTTTAGTTTTTATTTGACTCTTTCCACCCAACCCAACCCAACTCAATCCTCTCTTACTCTCTCTTTCTTCTTCTATATATAATCTCTTCCCATACTCTCATCTCTCATCCATTTCAATCTTTTTTTTTTTTATCAATTTATTATCTCTGTAATTCATTTCTATTGGTTGCTAATCATATAAAAATGTCACTATTGCTTTTCAACAAGATAAAAATTCATGTCACAACAAATATATATATTTTAAATAAATAAGTACATAATCAAATCTGGGGCAGATATAATATATACATATTTTTAGGATAATTTTTTTTATAGAGCTCCACTTTAAGCTCTACTAACTGGACTTTCAGTGTTTCTTGATTCGTAAACAGTTTTTGACGCGATTTTTTTTTTATGACCGTGTATATTGTAGCTATTTAGAGCATCCTGCAAATTTTCAGAAAATTTCGAATAGTTTACAGTACCAAAAACTAGGTTCAAACATGTTGTTTTCTACGCGCATAAAAAAAATTAGTCACTCGTGCAACAACATGTTTGAATCTAGTTTTCGGTACTGTAAACTATTCAGAATTTTCTGAAAATTTGTAGGATGCTCTAAATAGTTACAATATACACGGTTATAAAAAAAAAATCACGCCGAAAATTGTTCATGGATTGTAAACACTGAGAACCCTACCAGTAGGGCTGAAAGTGAAGCGAGAATTCCCTCATATTTTTATACCATCATAAATACTGATTTGGAAATTAAATTCAAAGACACGTTTGTCTAAATATTTGTAAAAATTATTAAAAACAATATATATTACAAAATAGAATAATAATATGTGCACTAAAATTATCTATCAAAACATTATATTAACACATGTGACAGTTTAATTTAATCAATTAAATGATATGTGCACTAAAATTATGCACTAAAACATTATACCAAGTGATGCGATACTGTTTTTTAAAACAGTGGGTACATCTGAAATAAATTTAATTGGTGAAAATAAACAGTTATGTCAGTTGGTGTAATATTTTTATGTATAATTTTAGTGTACATATCATTACTCATTAAATTTATTTAATGGATGACGTACTTTTTAAAATAAGTAACACTTTATTTATTGTAATATTTTAGTACACGTATCATTTGCTTTTATAAAATAATATTAATTTTTTTTTACTTTTATGGTCAATATTTTTATTTATTGGAGTTATCTTAGAAAGTTAATTATGGGGAATTAATATACTTATTATATTTGATATATGGATCTGGGCAAAGGGCGTTTTTCTCTAAAAATGTGTATAAATTAGATGTTTATATGTATCTAAATAAAGGATTTATTCATTCAAAAAATAAATAAATAAAGGATTTATATGATTAATAATATTGCTGAATTAGGTCAGGCTTATATTGACGTTTTCCTGATTACAGAATAATGTCGCCGTATTACGTACTATATTGATAAAGACAATAAACGTTACTTCTCTGACTATAAACGAAAACCCCACAATTATTATATTAATAGTAACAATACCCTTCTTCTTCATTTATGATAACCCCAACCTCAATCAATTAAATTATTGCCCCTTTTAATATTTAAAAAAAAACCTCTTTTTCTCGCGATAAAATGTTTTCCACGTTGCGATATCTCCTCTATTATCTCGCAATCATGATCTGTACCACTGTATCACGTGATATATAATAATAAGTACCGCATCTCTCTCTCGAGAAAAACTGGACTGTGGCTTATTAGCCATTTTTCCACAATCTAAAACAAGACTCTCTCTTTCGGAAAAAAAAAATTATATAATAAAAAAAGGAAGGTAAAGGAGGAAAGTGGCTTGATGGCAAGAATCGTAATATTCTTCGAAATCTGAGGGTAAAAGGTTGATGGGGACCATCCGAGAAAGCTTGTCGTTTCTTGGGGGATCTGAGAGGAGTGAAAATCGCTTTCCCAAGTTATTTTCGCCTCCTTTTCAGTACTACTTTTCCCTTCTATTCTCAACCGTCCGATTAGATTTAACCCTCTAATCGTAAATAGTAACTGAAATTTAGTGGCGAGTACAAACGGAGTACAATGATCTTGTTTGTACTAGAGTACAGCTCAGAGTCCTCTCCCCCACCCAAGCTGAACGACACCTGTCAGCTACAGATTCCGCGCCGATGAACTCGACAAAAGATAGCCGGCTAAGTTGGGCCCATCCCAACTGCACTTATATGATAAGTAGATGTACTTATTACTGCAACAAATTGTAATATTCAGACCTACTTATCATCCCCTTTTATCTGTCGCCTCCTCCTATAAAAATCACCATTTCTGCAAGTTTTGATGTCCCCTTCTCTCATATATATATACACATAATAAATCTGTATATTAGACGCTAATTTAAAGAGAGAGAAAGAGAGAGGGTTTGCTAAGTTTCTAGAGAGAGAAAGCTCGTCTTTAGCTCTCTCTATCTCTTACCTTTTCTTCCCCCTTTGTGCCTCTGGTCTCTGTATTTTTGCTTCATCTGATTTGGTCCTCAAGGTGAGAGAGCCTTTCTTTTTCTCTGTATTTTTTTTCTGTATTTTTTGTTTGGCTTGACTTTCTATTTTTTCGATGGGTTTGCTCATTTCATTTTTTTTTGCATCTTCGATTCCTTATGGGGTCTAAAGTTGCTTTAATCTCTTGTCTTTTTGATTTTTTTGGAGAGAAAGTAAACGAAGAATGAAAAAATTAATTATTTAGCCTGAATTACTTGTTCCCGTGTCGGTTTGTGATCATTATCTGCGAAAATGGCGATTTAGTTTAATTGATCTAGTTTTTGGATGTATGAGTTTTGTATTTTTGAGTTGTTTATTTCTAGACCCTTTTGAATTTTTGAGCTATTCTTGGGAGACCCTTTTTCAAATTTTGGTCTTTACTTTGTTTTCCTATTTTAGTTTATTGTTTTTCGTTTGCAGATCTAGTAATATTTTTGGTAATATTCTTGGGTTTTTAATCGAAGACGGGGCGGTCAAGATGTCGTCGCTTAGTAGGGAACTTGTGTTCCTGATCTTACAGTTTCTCGACGAAGAAAAGTTCAAAGAGACTGTTCACAAGTAAATCTACTGTATTTAATTTTTTATTTTTTTTACTTCCCTCCAATAGAAAAATTGCTAAGGGTATTTCCTTTTCTATTTTGCTTCTTATGTACTCACTTATGCCTCATTAATTGTGTTTTTATATAAATAGGCTAGAGCAGGAATCTGGGTTTTTCTTTAATATGAAGTATTTTGAGGATGAGGTTCACAATGGCAATTGGGATGAGGTTGAGAAGTACCTATCTGGGTTCACAAAAGTAGATGATAATCGGTATTCCATGAAAATATTTTTTGAGATAAGAAAGCAGAAGTACCTTGAGGCCTTGGACAAGTAAGCGGAATCTTTTGTGTTCAAGTTCATTTTCGTATTTATAGAGGCAATGCTATGAAATTTAATATGAAAAGGGAAAAAACACTGATGGTTCGATTTCATTTATGATGACAACTTTTGAATTCTTTTTATAGGCATGATCGGTCTAAGGCTGTGGATATATTAGTGAAGGATTTGAAGGTCTTTGCCACATTTAATGAAGAACTTTTCAAGGAAATCACTCAGCTTTTGACACTAGAGAATTTTAGGTGAGGAAATAATGCTCCTACTTATATATATAGTTTTGGTATGAGAGAATTGTAGCCCCCTTACTGTATATTTTTTCTCATGTTATAGAGAGAATGAACAACTGTCAAAGTATGGAGATACAAAGTCGGCCCGGGCAATCATGTTGGTTGAGCTCAAGAAGCTGATAGAAGCAAATCCTTTGTTTCGTGACAAATTGCAGTTCCCACAGCTTAAAAATTCTAGGCTGAGGACCCTCATTAATCAAAGGTAAGTTTTTCTCAATTGTTTTATTATTATTAATTTTTTCAATGTTGAAATATATCTGTGTATCTTGTACATGGAAATTCACGCATAGTGAATTAAAATGTGAGTACTTCTACCAACAAGTTGTAGCCCTATTTGACATTGACCTTATGGAAAATATGGGTTTTACTTGATGGGTGCGCCCGGAATCAACATTTGAGTACTAGGATATCCATAGAATATTATCAGTAATGACACAGATTGTTGGCAAATAACTTAATAGTGCTTTCTTTTCCAAATTTCCACTGAGAACTGATTGTCTTTCTATGTTACAGCTTAAATTGGCAGCACCAACTTTGTAAAAACCCCAGACCAAATCCAGATATAAAAACTCTTTTTGTGGATCACTCGTGTGGACAACCAAACGGTGCTCGTGCTCCATCACCTGCAAATAATCCTCTTCTTGGATCGTTGCCAAAAGCTGGAGGCTTTCCACCTCTAGGTGCACACGGGGTGAGTTACTTAGCTTAACTGGAATTTTTTTTTATCTATTTTGTTGTTAGAAAATTTTATTTAATGAGCTTGGCTTCATTTCTTCAGCCTTTTCAACCAGCACCGGCGGCAGTTCCAACACCTCTTGCAGGTTGGATGTCCAATCCTTCTACTGTTACTCATCCTGCTGTTTCTGGGGGAGCTATTAATCTGGGTGCTCCATCAATTCCAGGTAAATATGTCATTTTGTTTTGCTATGCTACTCGAGTCACCATTTGTGATTCTAATAAGACAAGTAGATCATGGTTCTTATATGAGTGGTTTTATTGTATCATAGCTGCATTGAAGCATCCAAGGACTCCTCCTACTAATCCTTCTGTCGACTACCCATCTGGGGATTCTGATCACGTCTCAAAAAGAACTCGGCCAATGGGAATTTCTGATGAGGTGATGCACTGTAGTCAAAGCTGTTAACTTTCAAAAACAGCAGTAGTACTATACTCTTCCTAACTCGTATTAGTTTTGTATTATTTCTGCAGGTTAATCTACCTGTTAGTGTGATGACAGCATTTCCGGGACATGGTCATAGTCAACCTTTTAATGCTCCTGATGACTTGCCTAAATCTGTTACGCGGACTTTAAATCAGGGTTCATCTCCTATGAGCATGGATTTTCACCCTGTTCAGCAGACCCTACTTCTTGGTTGGTCTTTTAATTTGGCAATTAACCTTTCATTTCAATTGTAGCACTTAATAATTTTTACAAGATCATCAGTCATTTTCATTCAGTCCCCACCGTTCAATTGATTTTTTAATATCGTACTTCCATTTCTATGCTTCAGTTGGCACCAATGTGGGTGACATAGGGTTGTGGGAAGTGGGTTCGAGGGAGCGATTGGTTTTGAGAAACTTCAAAGTTTGGGATCTTGGTGCATGCTCAATGCCTCTGCAGGTGTGTCCCGTCTTATTGTTTTCTTCTCTCTCTGGCTCAGCTCTTCTTGTTTTCGCGATTTTAATTTTTTTTTCGGTATCCTACTATCCTTTACTCTTGGTGCATAACTGTCCATTTTGAAATTCAGGCTGCCTTAGTTAAGGATCCTGGTGTTTCAGTGAATCGTGTTATTTGGAGTCCTGATGGCTCTTTATTCGGTAAGCTTACTGTAATTGAGTACCCAGTGATCAATGTAATGTAATTAATTATTTCTAGGGGTGAAATAAAACTTTAATCTTAATGCTGTTTTGGATCTTTCAATTTCAGGGGTTGCATATTCAAGGCATATTATTCAATTATATTCTTATCAAGGGGGTGATGATGTTCGTCAACACCTGGAGGTAGATATTACTTAGTAGCTTAAAGCTTCCAAATATTGTTGTTGTATGGTTGTTGAGTATCCATATTGACATGACTGAATGCCTAATATAGATTGATGCTCATGTTGGTGGAGTAAATGATCTAGCTTTCTCCCACCCCAATAAGCAACTCTGTGTTATCACGTGTGGTGATGACAAGACGATCAAGGTTTGCTACTCATATTAAATGCGTTAATAATCTATTTGGAATACATTTTCTTCTCTCCTGATTGTCTTTTGGAATTTCAGGTGTGGGATGCTGCTACTGGTGCAAAACAATACACTTTTGAAGGTCATGAGGCACCTGTTTATTCTGTGTGCCCCCATTATAAGGAAAATATTCAGGTGTTATTTGCATTGCTATTTGTTTCTTTTGTTTATTTATTCATTTGTTCTTTCTGTTAGATATGCTCTTTGATCTTGTTATTCTTCGAACTTATCGTAGTTTCTCCTCAATCTTATGCTCTTTTTGTGGTGTATGCTGCAGTTTATCTTTTCAACAGCCCTCGACGGAAAGATAAAAGCATGGTTGTATGACAATCTTGGATCTCGAGTTGACTATGATGCTCCTGGCCGTTGGTGCACGACCATGGCATATAGTGCGGATGGTACAAGGTCGGTAGTCTCATCTAATGTTTTGATGTCTTTGACTTTGCTCTGTCAGTTGGTAAATGGATTGACTAATATGATTCATTCTCCTCCCCTTTCCTCTTATTAATCTTGCAGGCTCTTTTCATGTGGGACAAGTAAAGATGGGGAGTCATTTATTGTTGAATGGAATGAAAGTGAAGGGGCTGTAAAGAGGACCTATCAAGGATTCCGCAAGCGTTCTCTGGGTGTTGTGCAATTTGATACAACTAAAAATCGGTTTTTAGCAGCTGGGGATGATTTCTCTATTAAATTCTGGGATATGGACAATGTTCAACTTTTGACTACTGTTGAGGCTGATGGAGGATTGCCAGTACGTTTATTACCTTACATTAAACTGGTACAGTACCATTTAAAATAATAATTGCTAATTCTTTCTTTGCTAATTCCTAGGCGAGCCCCCGTATCCGCTTTAACAAGGATGGAAGTCTTTTGGCTGTTTCTGCCAATGAGAATGGCATTAAGATTTTGGCAAATCAAGACGGAATGAGGTTGCTGCGCTCTTTTGAGAGTCTATCTTATGATGCATCCAGGACATCTGAGGCTGTGACAAAGGTAGCCTTTTCAGATGTTAATTGTTTCTGATACTGATACCTAATTGTTAATAAAATACCTAACATGCATGCAATGTCTCCTCCAGCCCACAGTTAGCCCAATTTCAGCTGCTGCCGCCGCTGCTGCTACTAGCGCTGGACTTTCAGAAAGAACAACCTCTGTAGTTACCATTGCTGGAATGGTGTGTTTTCTTATTATCAATATTTCACTTCATATACATATATAGCTTGTGTCATGCATTACCCTTTGGTTGTGCATATTAGCGTTAGAAAATTTTGTTTAATTGTCAAGTGTTTTATATAATTTTTCTAGTTTCATATTTAATTGTCAAGTGTTTTATATATACCAGAATGGGGATTCCCGGAGCTTGGGAGATGTGAAACCTAGAATAGCTGAAGAAAATGACAAATCAAAGATTTGGAAGCTCACTGAAATCACTGAACCATCTCAGTGTCGGTCTTTAAGGCTCCAAGAAAACATGAGGGTAACTAAGGTATATTTTACTAGTTTATATCGAATAAGAGGGTAACTGTATGGTATATAGAAGCCTTGCCATTTTCATTATAGCCTCTAAATGTGATTCATATTACTGAACTAGCTCTATGTTGTTAAGGTGGATATGATACTGTCAGATATGCTTGTGAATCTCGACTTCCACTTTCACCTTTGTCCTGTCATTTGTTCCTGATTATGTTCCTTGTGGTTTGGTTGTCACAGATATCAAGGTTAATTTATACAAATTCTGGCAATGCCGTTTTAGCGTTAGGATCAAATGCTATTCATTTACTATGGAAATGGCAGCGAAGTGACCGTAATTCTAGTGGCAGAGTAAGTAGATGTGGTGTACCTTTATATAGAGATTTTGGCATTTTGAAGAATTCCATAATTATTAACCTAATTGTTTTTGTTTTTATTTTCTTTTTTTAATTCAGGCGACCGCCAATGTATCACCTCAATTGTGGCAACCAACAAGTGGTATTCTAATGACCAATGATGTAGCTGACACTAGTTCTGAAGAGGCTGTACCTTGCTTCGCTTTGTCCAAGAATGATTCTTATGTAATGTCAGCATCTGGTGGGAAGATATCCCTTTTCAATATGATGACGTTTAAGGTAACATTTGACCCCAATATTGCAGGGTGTTTATCTTGATTTGCATTCAACCAATATTAACTTCTTGTTGGTAAGTGCAGACAATGACAACTTTCATGCCTCCACCACCTGCTGCAACGTTTCTTGCTTTCCATCCTCAAGATAACAATATTATTGCTATTGGAATGGATGATTCAACAATTCAGATCTACAATGTGCGGGTAGATGAGGTATGTCAGATATCAGTATGTGGATGATTATCTGCACTACTCTTTTTCGACGCTAGTGACATAATCATCTTCTGACACAGGTAAAGAGCAAGCTGAAAGGCCATTCTAAAAGGATTACTGGCCTAGCCTTTTCTCACGTTCTGAATGTGCTAGTTTCATCTGGAGCAGATGCTCAGGTTATAATTCCTTACCAGTAAATTGTTTTGTAAACCTTATATTGATTTGTTCCTCTAATCCAAGTGCTAACTCTGAATCAATTCTTCAAATTTACCAGATTTGTGTGTGGAACTCAGATGGATGGGAAAAACAGAGAAACAGATTCTTGCAAATTCCTTCTGGGAGGACACCATCGTCTCAGTCGGATACCCGTGTACAGTTTCATCAAGACCAGATACACTTCCTAGTTGTGCATGAGACTCAACTTGCCATATTCGAAACGACAAAACTAGAATGTGTAAAGCAGGTATCTTTGTCCACAAAACTGAATGATTTTGAAGATTCAACAGGACATTTGTCATCTCATTTTTTTCCTTCTAGGAAAGGGCTTGTGTTGGAATCCTGCCAAGCCTGTTTTCTAATAATATTGCTACTCTTCTGGAGCTGCACCCCATTTAAGTTGGTATTCAACTTTTATCTATTTTTGCTAAAATCATCACTTTTCCCTTTCCCCAGTGGATCCCACGTGAATCTTCTGCATCAATTTCTCATGCAACATTCTCGTGCGACAGCCAGCTTGTATATGCCAGCTTTTTAGATGCCACAGTCTGTGTTTTCAGCGCTACCAATCTCAGATTAAGATGTCGTATCAACCCTTCTGCATATCTTCCTGCCAATATCAGGTACTTCCTTGCTCTGTAGTAAAAAGACTTAAAACATTCATTCCAACTGCTATTTGAGTTTTGCACAGTTCAACTGTCTTGACTTTCACTTGTTTCCTCCATACTGCAGTTCTAATGTACAGCCACTGGTGATTGCGGCCCATCCTCAAGAAGCAAACCAGTTTGCTTTAGGACTATCAGATGGTGGGGTTCATGTCTTTGAGCCTCTTGAATCTGAAGGTAAATGGGGTGTGCCTCCGCCTGTTGAGAATGGGTCAGCGAGCAATGCTTCAGCTACTCCAGTTGGAGGTTCAGCTTCAGATCAAGCTCAAAGATGATCAAACGACTGCCAGACTATACAAGCTCTTTTACATGCTTGACTTGCTGGCCCATTCTCTTATTTTAGGTATTTATTTACTCTGCTTTGGATTTTTAATCCAAGATTACATGCATGATATTTCACCTGTCTCAACTTTTTTATCTTTTGTTGCCTTCTTTTTTTTGGCTCTTAACTGTCTTTTCTGGTTATGTTGCAGTTGGTGGTTGATGATATGTAATTTTTTGCTGAAAATGATGATATGTAATTTACTCAAGGAACAATGTGCAAAGATCTTAGATTAAACGTTTTGGGTAGAAATTCTTGTAAGGTAAAAAAAACATTGGTAGGGAGTTTAACGTTTTTCTTTAATGTTTTTTTCTTGTAACTGTTGAATATCAATGTCGTTTTATATTTCAGATTACTTTCTTAGAAATTTCTTATCTTTGAGTCATATTGTGGAGGAAGATAAGATGTTCATTTCTCTTGGTCGCTGGGATTTTTCTTCTCTGGGGGCTATAGTTCAAAATACTCGTACAGTCTCCTTGTAAATATACTACTGACTTGCGGTCTCAAAGTTTGTTATGGTTCATTGATTTTTGTCTTATTATCATCTCAAGTTCTGCATTTCATTCAAACATGCAAAGCTTATTCATCGTTTTCACCGATCCCATCCCCCACATACCCTGTCTTCCCAAGCAGCAGCACCAAAATTTGGGAGTAACAAGACAAAAATCACTTAATGAAATATGATGTTTAATTGAGACGCCTAAGTGCCTTGGAGAAAAAAAGAGTGAAAGTTATGCTAATGTAAACTGCACTCTTTTTTCTTTTCTTTTTTTTTTTTCAATCCGACCCAATACATTTTAAATGAAAAACGTGGAGTTTGATACTAAATTGTACAAATTGAGTGCGGTCTGTGGATAAGTTTTTTCTTTTTCTTTTTCACGTGGGTTTTTCCTGGCTATTTCCATTCGTACCTAAATAAATTATATAATATTCAATCATTGAAGTACAAGAATAACATGAAACACTGTTACGAGAGAATAAGGCAGGTCTACAATTATTGGAGAGTTGGTCTTGCAACTGCCACATGCGTTTACACAGAAAGTGTAATTAGTCTCTTTCTTTGGCTTTGCTACAAACACAAACAAATACGTGTCGACTACTTTGTTTACTAACTATTCAACAGCTTTTATCATTTGACACAAGCTTTCCTCAAAAGTTTGAATAAAATAAATAATAAACATGATCTTTTTTTATAACTGTAAAGTAAATGTATTTATTTATATATGTCCATACTTTAAAAGTCAAGCCCTCTAAATTAAAATGTGTTGAATGAAATAAAACCCTTTATAGAAAAATAAAACTTTATTCTAAATAAAAGCAAAACACTGAATTTTAACTTCTCAGGAATATAATAAATATGTTCATTCATAATTGCATTTGCATGTAATCATTTTGACCGAATGTTTTGAAAAACTGTACAAGAATAAAAACTTTCACAGCACACACATGACAACATACTCACTGTACAAGCAAACATACTTGTTTCAACTCAATCACCAAAGTTTTGCTTAAAGAAGCCATGCTTAGGAAGCTTATATTCTCATTTTCTTCCGAACCCAGAAAAGATTTTGAAGAAACCTTCACATAAGGCATAGACGACTACTATTTCATAGCTTATACTTATAGTAATAGCTTATATGGCTGCCTGGAGATGAGGGCACTCCAACTTTTAACTACACATTACCACTTTGAAGTCTTATTTGCTTCCTCCTTTTTTCTTATATATACAAATAATACAAATGGTTGTGATGTCTCTCCATGCTGAAAGTACCACCACCACCACCATAAGGACAACTACTCGGGTCGGAAGCTCACCAGATTAGGGAGGTGATTCTCCTGAAGATTCTTGATGTCATTAGCTGTCACCTTGCAGGACTCCAATGTCAATGACTTCAAATTCTTGAGTGTCCTCAAATGTCTAAGTCCTGAGGTGGTGATACGAGAATTTGACACATTTAATGAGACCAATCCTGTCAAACCTGCATTGTCATGGATCAAAAGTAAATTATTTTTTTAGAATATTGTTAGGTTGAATTGTGAGGATTTGAGGGCCTTATACAAAGAGTTGTCTTTGTAATATAGGTAAGGTGGCATGGGGATACCTGAAATCATCTCCAAGGTTCTGTCTGTCAGGTTGCAGTTTTGTGATAGATTCAACAGTGTCAATGATGACAGATCTTTGATGTTTTTAACACCGGAGTCGGTCAATCCTCCTCCGCAAATTTCCAGGGACCTCAGATTTTTAAAGTCTGAAACACATCAACATCAACATAATCAGATATGTTGAAAAGTGTTCGCCATTATTTTAAGAAAAAAAGTTGAAAAGCTCATCAGTTACACTTTTTATTCCTCAACTAAATTTTTCAATAAATGCTTATCTAATTTATGTTATTGTTATCAATTAATATCTGAATGTGGAGAGTCAAGTGTTCTTGCAGTAATAATATGTAGGTTCACGATGGCAGTCAAATCAGCTGAATCAAAGTCCACAAGGAATTCAAACTTTCAACAGTGCAGACCTGACAGCGCGAAAATTATTATGTCTAAATTTACCTGGAAATTTTCCATTCCTAAGGTAAATGAGACCAGTAGCCATAATATATGGTCATTCATAATAATATTCTAGGTGATGGTGTAATTCCTAAACTATCTTGCCCCACAATGGCTTGCCACAATTAGATTGGCAGTATATTTAAAGACAACTCATTTGGCTTTCAGATTGAATTCACTGCTGCAAATCTATGATTCTTCAACATGCAGATAGCTAATAAACTTGTATCATTATGTAAAGCCAGAACACAATAAGGTTACGAAATGTACATCGCAAGTAGTTTGTTCCAGAGTCTGTGATGCGAGCTCCAAAAAGATCCAGATGAGTTAATCCAGTCAAAGCTGAAACATTAAAAGCAACAAAAAAAAGGAGAGGGTTAATTTGCCTTGTGATCAAGAATGACTTCTGAATGAAAGCATATAATCGTGCATAAGATAGATGAATGTAATTGTTGCATAATGATTAATATACCTGTAAGTTTAATTTCAAGTCTTATGAGTGTTCTTTACAGATTTTTTAAAAAATCAATCAGGAATTAGCACATATATTCCAACATGGTAGATAGTTAAGCATACTTACTTGTTAGAGCTGCTAATCCGGTATCTGAAATTTGGCGAACATCCAAATTTAGTGATTTTAGAGATGTAAGTCCGGACAATTTTCTCAAACCACTGTCGGTAATTACAGTAAATGATAAATTTATGCTCTCCAGATTAACCAAACCTGTCCAGAAGAGAAATTTGGTGAGCACAAAGGGGAATGGCTTGCAAATTTTAAATTTGGGAAGGCAAAATGTTTTACCAGATAAATGGCGGAGCCCATTGCTTCCAACTTCAGTATCAGACAACTCCAAACATTTCAGATGTCGAAAATCTACAAGTAAATTGTTCACAATTTTTTTTTTGTATTTAATGTAAACAAGGATAAAAAAGATATTACAGCCTAGGATTTGTCAAGTTAATATTATTTTAATTTAGAATTAACTAAATATTCTTTTTGTCTCCTTTAAAGAAAACTACTATACATCATTACACACACGGGACAGCTTTTTCTATTTAGTACAAATACAATTAGTCCATCAAAGAATCCAAACGACAAATTTGTTTGTATTCCATGGCAGTTATGTAATCATGCAGTATTAAAAGAATACATAATTATTTTGAACATGTAACGAACTCTCATCTTTGGAGCACTTTTTTTTTTATTATTATCAGAACCACAGAACAGTGAGTATACAACACACTAATTTTACTGTATCAGCTACGAAAAATTAGAAACATAAACACTTTTGCATTTGCCAGCCACTGACCTGTCAAATTCACCAGTCCTTCCCCACTGATACTACAAGAATCCAAGTT
Source organism: Humulus lupulus (assembly GCF_963169125.1). Taxonomy (NCBI): domain Eukaryota; kingdom Viridiplantae; phylum Streptophyta; class Magnoliopsida; order Rosales; family Cannabaceae; genus Humulus; species Humulus lupulus. The sequence goes on along the minus strand of NC_084800.1, from coordinate 25,088,891 downwards.
TAAGCTCTCCAAATTTGTAAAACCTGCTTACAGCATGTCCAATAATAGCATATCAGATACATGGCTCAATATCTTCTTGTATGTCCATACAGGCTCTTTTCTAACAAACTTTCCATGCACATGAACTGGCTTTCAAGTGTGCCCGACCTATATAAAGGGTTGAAGTTTAACTACCTTTTAAGTGTGCCAAACAAGCATCACCAATTTCATTGAAAGCCAAGTTCAGCACTTTTAGTTTCCTTCCAAGTCCTGTAGAAGAAATTAAAGAACCAGTTTATGCCAAGTTTCCCGGAAATATTATAAACCAAATAGCATCAAGGGGTGAAAGCATTTATAACACTTACATATTGAGATAAGTTAATTTAACAAATCTTAAAATTACTTACGAGAAAATTTTTCGCATCCATTGTCAGTAAGACAGCATCTGCTGAGATTCAGATAGAGAAGAGCAGCAAGAGCTAACACCCAAAAAAAAAAGAAAAATAAATTAGACCAAATAATTGAAAAACACTAGTATGAGATTTACTTTGGAAAATTGAGAAGCATAAATTCTTTAGTTGTTAATAGTTATCTTTAAAATTTAGCAGATAATAACATTGAATTCAAGATATCTTGTTCCACCAGTTAGAAACACATATATAAGTTTTAGGTCACCAGCAAAAAATACTGAGGACACAAGCATTTCCAGAAATTAGATCATAACAAAAAGGCAGGTCATGGCACACATAGAAACAACAATAAGATAGCAGAACAAACAGATGCATTGATTACAATACTATGCTAAGAAACATGGGTTCCATCTCAAATCCCATTGGTGAATTGATAGAAATTTACATACTTGATAAACTATAACAAGATCACAACATATAATGGTTTCATAAATGGCCAAACATATGAAGAAATGTCAACCTGAGAGAGAGTCCAAGCATGCAGCAGTAACTGGGCATCCCTCCAAGTTCAACAAAGAGAGATTGTGAAGACCTGTGAAGCATTACATGAATAAATAAATATAAGATAGATCAGAGGAACTGATCTAGAATATTTGTTTATTTTATTATTTTTTAACACTGGTCCTCTACCGAGAAATCTATAATGTTATACTGATATACTTGACAGGAAATTTAACCAGATACCTTTCAAGTAAGAAATCCCACAGTCTGTAACTTTACTGCTGGAAAGTTGTAATCCTTTCAAGTTTGTAAGCCCTGAAATACAATTGAAATATTGAATAAGTCTTTTAGAAAATACTTGAGTAGTTTTGAAATACATCCTTGAAAAACAATAGAAGGCAGAATTGAATTGCCGAAAGATTTATGCATGTGTGTGTGCGTGCTTGTAATTTATAGTTTAACTACCAAAGTTGAGATGGAAACAGAAGGAATTTCTGAAATACCATATGTATATTATAGTTTCAGAAAATCCACCAAAGTTGCATTAAATGGATAGTTTAACATGAAAATGCATATGTGAATTCAGTTGCTTCAAATGAGAACGATATGGACACTGAAATAACCTGAGAGAGACTTCATGTCAGCATCTGTTATGCAGTTACACCAATTTAAATTCAGAGATTCCAACTTTGTTAAACCTGTATAATGAAAGGAACAATATGTATAAGTTAGATCACTATGATGACACATTCAGCTATTGACAGTAAGCTGGATTTTTTTTTTTTTGACACATTGACAGTAAGCTGGATTAGTTTCATGCAAAGTCTATAAACATGGGTTAGTTGAGTGCCTTCTATTTTTTCTATTCTTTTTCAGCAAAAACGAGAAGGAGAAAAAAATCGTAGAGCATTATAACATTACAGAATTAGAGATGAAAGCACCTTTAAGATAAACAAGCCCACCATGGATTTCAGGACATCTCTCCAAATCCAACTGAACCAAGTTCACTAATCTAGCAAAGGCACTCATTCCTTTAGCAGTGATTGCATTGTTTCTTCTAAAGCTCAAACTTGTCAAGTTAGAGAGACCTGAAAGATTCATTTATGGTCATGTACTTTTCCTACAAATTATTTACTTCAGAAAAGGAATTCCCATTGTGTCAGACCACCATTTTCCCATATTCAGGACTCAAAATAGTCTATAAAAGGTGTTGAGAGAGACAGAGAGGAACTGCATTGACATATATAGTAAGAAAATTATTGTTGATAAGCAAGCCTACCACTAATGCATTCCAGCCCACGATCTGAAATTCGGTCACAATAATTAAAGTGTATTGCTTGGAGATTTATGCAATCTTTAAGGTGAATCAACCCATCATCAGTAACATCAGATGCAGAAAGATCCACAGAAAGTAAAGAAGATCCCTGCGATGCCACCATATCCATCCAACTGTTATTTACCCCAGGATATTCTCCCAAGTAAAGATCCTATCAAACACATTACAGAAAGCTTTATGATTAGACATAAACAGGAAAATAAACAATGACCCAAAAAAAAATCAGTTTGATAAATTTTATAAAAGCTACCTGCAGTGCACAATCCCGAAAAGCTTCAAGAGAAGCCTCAGTTAGCAATCGAGAATACACCAAATCATTGAAAATCTGCTGGCTTATGTCCCTTGGGAGCATTGAGAAAGTGGTATATTTATCAATGTCCTGCAACATAAGAAGAAACATATGGACCAATTGGCAAAATCCCAGATATAAAAAGAACCTGGAGCAAGCAACATCTTTCAAAACTTAGTACCGCACGTATCTTCTGGATGCATAAGTCCATGAGGGATAGGCACTTCCCTTTTCCCATTTGAATGTCACTAGATTGTCGAGTGAATGAAGTTGCCAACCACTTTGAACTCCCACTTTTGCCATATCTTCTGCAAACCCCTCCATTTATGTTGTCTTCTTCTTCTTCTCTTTGGTCTCTCTTCCTAGAACAAGCTCCCCCCATTGATGAAATTTTTGTAATCAATATTTGTCGTAAAAACTGCACCAGAACAGTACTGCAATCCATTCAATCACCACCCAGAAAAGGGAAAGAAAAAAAAATACAAGGCATAATCATAATAAATCTTCCTGCAAAAATGGGAAAAATGCTTATACACATAGAAGGTCAAGCTCACGATGAGTCATCCTAAAGGGTTTGTGAGAAATATACACTTTTATCAGGCTGGGTCTAGAATTGATCAGGCAAAATCGAAACTTTCATATCATCAGCAATCTTACTATTGTGGAGTTCAAGAAGCAAACAAAATAACTTTTTAGGAAAACCCATTGATTCGATCACCACCATAACAGCAGTCTCAGTATTTTATAATGATAAAGCTAAACTCAGAAATTTATTAACAAAAAGTTAAACAAAAAATACAAACTTTTTCAATTACAATGGACACCTTATATACTGTCCTCATCTGGGAATTGGGATACGAAGCTCAGTCAAAATTTGCATTATGATTTCTGGGTCATCATCAACATTTAGCAAAAAATATATGTGAAAAAAAAATCAGTTTCTCTTTCTACAACAACTTTTCTTGGCAACCAAACAACTCGTTTTAAAAAAAAAAATCGTTCAGACAAACATTCGAAGATTTCGATCAATATTAGGCGAAAAAATTAATAATAAAAATGGGAGAGAATCATAGGATGGAGGTCTACCTGTTCATCTGAACATGGTTAAGAATTGAATTGAATTGTAGAGAGAGCTATGAATTTTGATGGAGAAGATAGTATGTGTGTGAGTTATGCCCGAGCCATAATCCAAGCCAACCGATGATTGCCACGTAGTGGGTTAGGTTCGGAGTTCGGTGGGTCGGAGCGGAGGAGATAAGACTTTAAAAGAGTGAAAGTGGGTCCCATCACCTGAGCTTTACCCATTTCCAAAGTGGGTCCCACTTATGCTGCTTGCGTTTCCTCTCTTTGGATTTTTGTTACTTCTTTTTCTCGTCTTGAGTGTGCACAGTGCACACGCAACCAAAACTCTTTTTTTTTTAATTAAGATTCATAATACTAATGGATGATTAATTTACCTTCTTTTATTATTTTCTTTTACCAACTTTAGATCATTTTCGGTAGATGTTTTATTTTATTTTTTAAAATATCTTCTTAAAATACATTTTTTTTTATTTTACCATTAAGTTTTACATTATACTATACATAAATATTTTTATAAATTTCTCTACATCATTTAAATATTATATCTATAAATATATTTTATTAATTAAAGTAAAATAAAATAATTAAAAAATAATAATAAATATATAATAAATGAGAGAGAGAAAATTTATAAAAATAATAATAATATTAAAATATTATATAAATGATATGTAAATATTATGTAAATATAGATATAGATTATTTGGAGTTTGTACATAGAACTATTATAAATATATGTATAAAGGAGTTGATGAAATATGTTTTTGTGAGTTTTAGCTAAATATTATAAAGAAAGTATATTACAAAATACATTATCAAAACATATTTTTTTATAATTTAACTCAAACTTTTATATTATACTATATATCAGCTTCTTTATTTTTCTCTACATCATTTAAATATTATATTTTAAAAAAATATTTTATTCATTTTAAGAAATAAAATAATTAATATAATAGTATCACACTCATATATATACAAAAGTTTATAAAAAAAATAATAAAATATTTATAGCTTGAAGAGCAGTGTTAAAAAAAAATATATTTATAGCTTGATGAATAGTGTTTCATTACATATAGACAAATACTATTCATTTAGGTAAAAAAATATAAGTTTACATCACTTATTGGAAGACTAATTAACTATTGTTTCACTATATTATAAAAAATAAAATATTTTAGTTACTCCGTTAAAAGTGCTCTTATAGTAATGTTTCCAATTTCAAAAAAAAAATACAAATAAAAAAACTTGGTAGTAATATAATGCGATATATCTAGAAAGATTACCAACGCATGTACCAGCGTCCTTTAAAATTTGTAATAATTACAATCCTACGAAAAATTAAAAAATGTTATAAATATTATATATATATAATATCCATAATAATAAAAAATCACTAGATATCCAAATTAAAATATCAGCATTAATTTTTTATCATATTCAGAATAGCTACTTAATTTTCTTAAGGATAATCATTCCTCCATTTAAATAATAAATATAAGAGTTTAATTCTCTTTTTACATCTCTATGTTATTTAGTCTATTTATTTATATTATATATTTTTGTAATCTTAATAGTTTTATAACAAGTTATCAGTACGATTCTCTAACTATTATTATTTATAGGTTCAAATTATTATCATGAATCTCTAATCATAATAATTCGTTGAATCTTAACTAGATGATTCAATCTTCAACCACCATCTTGTGTTAATAACAAAATTCATTATCAAGCTTCTAATCATCATAATTTATTGAGGTAAAAAAAATATTTTATTACGAATGTATGTTTATATGATTATCATACTATATACATTGATCATAAAAACAATGTATATGTGAGTTATTATTTTAACATTATGATATTATTAGATGGTTTAATGTCTTGTTATCGTAAATATGATTATATTCATATGTATGTGTTCTTACTATCTCCACATTTAATATTGATTTCTCTATAGTATTTATTTTATAGTTATTTACAAATAATTACATTAGAATTTGTAAAGTTCCATGTCGATGGCATATTGAAAATAAAAAGCATAGATCATTGAGATAAAGTCTTCCATATAATCTGAAGATTATACAAAAGTGATATTATTCATTAAGATATATAAAATAAACATAATTGCTAAAGTGTTGTGATATTTTAGCAAAATTCCCTGAAGTTAATATTTCACATATTTGTCAATTATATGAAATTTATGAGCACAATTAAAAAACATTGAAATGTATTATGATTGATGCAGTTGGTGACTGATTTTTTTTTCAAATCCCAAAAGTCTTAAGAAAATTGCATCAAAACATTAAAATATGAAATAATGATAAACAAGATTGAAAAACAAATATGAAGAGAATAAACTAATTCATGTGTAACTACTTTTGATATTGACTTTGACGTGTGTTTATTGTACAATAAAAAAGTTAACATATATATCAATTTTGTTGTGCATTTAAATATTATTCCCTAAAGAGAATGATATAAAGTAAATTTCATTTTAAAGAGTATTGATATTATTAGTCATGTTATTATATATGCAATATTTCATGTCAGAAGCAAGTATGGTCTTGTACGCCCTAAATATCCGCGAGTTATTGGCGAGCTGGAAAATGGCATAATTCAATCTGCCACGTGTAAATCGTCCACCCGGAGCTGCTGTTACGAGTCTCCACCTCTCCAGCACGAGCTGATTAGAGAGTTAGCAGTCTACTCGAAGGCAGCAAGTCAGCAATATGGATATCACGAGCTGGCGCTACATCAAGCTCGAGATGCGGCATAGATCTGACACCCGAATCCTTGTAAAGACAACCACGCAATGTAAACGTGCACATATCAGACATCACGTGTCTATTCCATTCCTGAATTCTCGGACACGCAGTATAAACGTGCGTATTCAGACCCCCCACGCCTGGTTTGGGCCATGCGGCCCATTATCCCCCCTTACCTATTGATTAGATCACACCTCACTGTCAAGTTTTAGGAATTAATCATTAGTGTCACAGAGATGACGTGATGGGTAAGAAGGTCACGGGATGACTCCCTTTACCAACCCATGTATCATCTACCTATAAATACCAAGACCCTGGGCGTTGCAAGGGGTTGGCATATTTTTGTAAAGAAACACTCTGTAAGGAATAGTCAAGAGATATCAATAGTATCGACTGGTGGACTAGAGAGATTTTAACCTCCGAACCACCTAAAAATGAAAGGAGTGATCACCTTCCCATGTTATTAATTTCCTAAGTCTAGAAGTAAACTATTTTCCTACTACGGTTCACTAATTAGCACTAATCCATCCTGTTTATTCGTATAATTATCTGTTGGCGAAGAACCGCATCAATAGTTTGGCGCTTTCATTGAGAGGATTTAGATTGGTGCTATCGCAAAAACCTGATCATGGTGGTTACTCGTTCGAGACATGGTAATGAGGCGGATCAACATGATGGGCAGGAGGCCCACCATGCCGCCATATCCG